>NW_027554895.1:100000-105000 GCF_964276395.1 Gasterosteus aculeatus | reverse complement strand
CACCGCACCTGCTGTTCTGCCATCAGTGTCCGACAACAGCGCTTCATCATCGGATATCTGCCGTGAAATACCGCTCTCTGGATCTGCTCTGTTCTGGCAGGTAATCAGGGAGATTTTAAGTAGATGAGTGTCCGGGAATAGTGCACGGCACTCGGGCAGGTCACGCCGCGTAACCCGCCCCATATCCCGGTTCCCGAACCCGCTTTTCCGCCCAAAGTTGTCCGAAGATGCTTAGGCCCAGCTGGGGAACGCTCCCCACGAAGCCCGGGTCTCAGCCCTGGAGCCCTGTGTTTCCGAAAACCAGGTTTCTGAAATCTGCGACCTGGTGGCCCAGTGATGTCAGCTGGAACTTTTTTTTTCCGGTCCGCTCAAAATTCTCCAGGCATTTTCTGAGCTTTCCTTCACATATTCCGACTTTTACTTAGTTTCTGACGGAGCCAAAAAAGTCCGGGTTTTTTTGCCCTCCTTATCGTCCCGACTGGAAACTTTAACTCCGTATTTTAAGTCAGAAAATTAAAGTTCTTTTCATCCAGGAGACCGACCCTTCCTTCAAAGCGTCCCAAGTGGTCCTTCGTCATCGGATATCTGTCGGGAAATACCGCTCCATGGAACTGTTTATTTCATCCATCCGCTGCACCTGCTGTTCTGCCATCAGTGTCCGTGAACAGTGCTTCTTCATCGGATATCAGCCGGGATCTCACGCTCTCTGGAACTGTTTAATTCATCCATCCACTGCACCTGCTGTTCTGACATCAGCATCCGAGAATAGTGTCCCGTACTGGGACATGGTCTGGGATCTCCCGCTCCATGGAACTATGTTCTGTTTATTTCCTTCATCCACTGCACCTGCTGTTCTGACATCAGCATCCGACAATAGTGTCCCGTACTGGGACATGGTCAGGGATCTCCCGCTGTCTGGAACTGTGTATTCATCCATCCGCTGCACCTGCTGTTCTGCCATCAGTGTCCGTGAACAGTGCTTCTTCATCGGATATCAGCCGGGATCTCACGCTCTCTGGAACTGTTTAATTCATCCATCCACTGCACCTGCTGTTCTGACATCAGCATCCGAGAATAGTGTCCCGTACTGGGACATGGTCTGGGATCTCCCGCTCCATGGAACTATGTTCTGTTTATTTCCTTCATCCACTGCACCTGCTGTTCTGACATCAGCATCCGACAATAGTGTCCCGTACTGGGACATGGTCAGGGATCTCCCGCTGTCTGGAACTGTGTATTCATCCATCCGCTGCACCTGCTGTTCTGCCATCAGTGTCCGTGAACAGTGCTTCTTCATCGGATATCAGCCGGGATCTCACGCTCTCTGGAACTGTTTATTTCATCCATCCGCTGCACCTGCTGTTCTGACATCAGCATCCGAGAATAGTGTCCCGTACTGGGACATGGTCTGGGATATCCCGCTCTCTGGAACTATGTTCTGTTTATTTACTTCATCCACTGCACCTGCTGTTCTGACATCAGCATCCGAGAATAGTGTCCCGTACTGGGACATGGTCTGGCATATCCCCGTCTCTGGAACTATGTTCTGTTCATTTCCTTCATCCAGTGCACCTGCTGTTCTGCCATCAGTGTCCGACAATAGCGCTTCATCATCGGATATCTGCCGTGAAATACCGCTCTCTGGATCTGCTCTGTTCTGGCAGGTAATCAGGGAGATTTTAAGTAGATGAGTGTCCGGGAATAGTGGGCCGTTCTGGGACTTGGTCTGGGATATCCCGCTCTCTGGAACTATGTTCTGTTTATTTCCTTCATCCAGTGCACCTGCTGTTCTGCCATCAGTGTCCGACAATAGCGCGCCGTTCTGGGACTTGGTCTGGGATATCCCGCTCTCTGGAACTATGTTCTGTTAATTTCCTTCATCCAGTGCACCTGCTGTTCTGCCATCAGTGTCCGACAATAGCGCTTCATCATCGGATATCTGTCGTGAAATACCGCTCTCTGGAACTGTGTATTAGTCCGTCCGCTGCACCTGCTGTTCTGACATCAGCATCCGAGAATAGTGCGCCGTTCTGGGACATGGTCTGGTCTCTGCCGCTCTCTGGAACTCTGTATTCATCCATGCGTTACACCTGCTGTTCTGACATCAGCATCCGAGAATTGTGTCCCGTACAGGGACATGGTCTGGTCTCTGCCGCTCTCTGGAACTCTGTATTCATCCATGCGTTACACCTGCTGTTCTGACATCAGCATCCGAGAATAGTGTCCCATACAGGGACATGGTCTGGTCTCTGCCGCTCTCTGGAACTCTGTATTCATCCGTCCACTGCACCTGCTGTTCTGCCATCAGCATCCGAGAATAGTGCCCCGTACTGGGACATCAGCCAGGACGCACCGCCGTCATCTCGTTCGTTCGCTCAGTCATCCATCCACGAAAGCTACCGATCAGCCACAGTGCCCGGAATGATGCCTCCTGCCGGGGTAGCGTCCGCTTGCTCCCCGACAGCCAGTTCTGCATGAGGCTCCGGTTCTTCCACCCCCGCCACTGTCCGAGGGTGTCCGAAAATACTGAGGTCTGAGTCGGATCCGAACCGCACAACCACACGGTCTTCACGACTGGAGGCCTATGTTTCTAAAAACCGGGTTTCAGGAATCTGCGACCTGGTGGCCCAGTGATGTCGGCTGGAACTTTTTTTTTCCGGTCCGCTCAAAATTCTCCAGGCATTTTCTGAGCTTTCCTTCACATAGTCCGACTTTTACTTAGTTTCTGACGGAGCCAAAAAAGTCCGGGTTTTTTTGCCCTCCTTATCGTCCCGACTGGAAACTTTAACTCCGTATTTTAAGTCAGAAAATTAAAGTTCTTTTCATCCAGGAGACCGACCCTTCCTTCAAAGTGTCCCATACAGTGCTTCGTCATCGGACATCGGCCGGGATCTCCCGCTCTCTGGAACTGTGTATTCATCCATGCGGTACACCTGCTGTTCTGCCATCACTGTCCGGGAATAGTGTGTCGTTCTGGGACTTGGTCTGGTCTCTGCCGCTCTCTGGAGCTCTTTATTCATCCATCATGTACACGTGCTGGTCTGCCATCACTGTCCGGGAATAGTGTGTCGTTCTGGGTCATGGTCTGGGTTCTGCCGCTCTCTGGAACTCTTTATTCATCCATGCGGTACACCTGCTGGTCTGCCATCACTGTCCGGGAATAGTGTACCGTTCTGGGACTTGGTCTGGTCTCTGCCGCTCTCTGGAGCTCTTTATTCATCCATCCACTGCACCTGCTGTTCTGCCATCACTGTCCGGGAACAGTGTGCCGTTCTGGGTCATGGTCTGGGATATCACGCTCTCTGGAACTCTTTATTCATCCATCATGTACACCTGCTGGTCTGCCATCACTGTCCGGGAATAGTGTACCGTTCTGGGACTTGGTCTGGTCTCTGCCGCTCTCTGGAACTCTTTATTCATCCATGCGGTACACCTGCTGTTCTGCCATCACTGTCCGGGAACAGTGTGCCATTCTGGGTCATGGTCTGGGATATCACGCTCTCTGGAACTCTTTATTCATCCATCATGTACACCTGCTGTTCTGCCATCACTGTCCGGGAATAGTGTGTCGTTCTGGGTCATGGTCTGGGATATCACGCTCTCTGGAACTCTTTATTCATCCATGCGGTACACCTGCCGTTCTGCCATCACTGTCCGAGAATAGTGTGTCGTTCTGGGACTTGGTCTGGTCTCTGCCGCTCTCTGGAGCTCTTTATTCATCCATCCACTGCACCTGCTGTTCTGCCATCACTGTCCGGGAATAGTGTGTCGTTCTGGGACTTGGTCTGGTCTCTGCCGCTCTCTGGAACTCTTTATTCATCCATGGGGTACACCTGCTGGTCTGCCATCACTGTCCGGGAACAGTGTGCCGTTCTGGGTCATGGTCTGGGTTCTGCCGCTCTCTGGAACTCTTTATTCATCCATGGGGTACACCTGCTGGTCTGCCATCACTGTCCGGGAACAGTGTGCCGTTCTGGGTCATGGTCTGGTCTCTGCCGCTCTCTGGAGCTGTTATTTTCCTCCATGCGGTACACCCACTGCTCTGCCATCACTGTCCGAAAATAGTGCTCCGAAATCGGGTAAGTCGCGCGGGGAGCCACCCCTGTATCTCGGCTCCAGGAGCGTCTTTCCGCCCGGGGCCTGGCCCACTATGCTTAGGTCCAGCTGGGGAACGCTCCCCCCGAAGCTCGGGGCCCTGTCCTGGAGATCTCTGTTTCCGAAAACCAGGTTTCTGAAATCTGCGACCTGGTGGCCCAGTGATGTGAGCTAAAAAAAAATTTATCGAAGCGATCTAAAAAAGCCCAGGCATTTTCTGGGCTTTCCTTCACATATTCCGACTTTTACTTAGTTTCTGACGGAGCCAAAAAAGTCCGGGTTTTTTTCGCTCCACATAGTCCCGACTGGAAACTTTAACTTTTTTTTTTTTCCATTATTTCACCCGCGGAGGTCCGCAAACACCTCCAGGGGCCCACAACGGCCGAATTAAGCCAGGAAAAAGACACCAGAACCCGGATCTCTCTACCAGACACCCCCAGAGCCCGGAACACGGACCCAAACACCTCCAGAGGCCCACAACGGCCGAATTGAACCCGGAAAAAGACGCCAGAACCCGGATCTCTTTACCAGACACCCCCAGAGCCCGGAACTCGGACCCAAACACCTCCAGAGGCCCACAACGGCCGAATTGGACCCGGAAAAAGACGCCAGAACCCGGATCTCTTTACCAGACACCCCCAGAGCCCGGAACTCGGACCCAAACACCTCCAGAGGCCCACAACGGCCGAATTGGACCCGGAAAAAGACGCCAGAACCCGGATCTCTTTACCAGACACCCCCAGAGCCCGGATGAGCTCCACAAACACCTCCAGAGGCCCACAACGGCCGAATTGAACCCGGAAAAGGACGCCAGAACCCGGATCTCTTTACCAGACACCCCCAGAGCCCGGAACTCGGACCCAAACACCTCCAGAGGCCCACAACGGCCGAATTGGACCCGGAAA
>NW_027554895.1:62500-87500 GCF_964276395.1 Gasterosteus aculeatus | reverse complement strand
TTCTGCCATCAGTGTCCGAGAACAGTGCTTCTTCATCGGATATCAGCCGGGATCTCACGCTCTCTGGAACTGTTTAATTCATCCATCCACCGCACCTGCTGTTCTGCCATCAGTGTCCGACAATAGCGCTTCTTCATCGGATATCAGCCGGGATCTCACGCTCTCTGGAACTGTTTATTTCAACCATCCAGTGCACCTGCCGTTCTGCCATCAGTGTCCGAGAACAGCGCTTCATCATCGGATAACTGCCGTGAAATACCGCTCTCTGGAACTGTTTATTTCATCCACCGCACCTGCTGTTCTGCCATCAGTGTCCGACAATAGCGCTTCTTCATCGGATATCAGCCGGGATCTCACGCTCTCTGGAACTGTTTATTTCATCCACCGCACCTGCTGTTCTGCCATCAGTGTCCGACAACAGCGCTTCATCATCGGATAACTGCCGTGAAATACCGCTCTCTGGAACTGTTTATTTCATCCACCGCACCTGCTGTTCTGCCATCAGTGTCCGACAACAGCGCTTCATCATCGGATATCTGCCGTGAAATACCGCTCTCTGGATCTGCTCTGTTCTGGCAGGTAATCAGGGAGATTTTAAGTAGATGAGTGTCCGGGAATAGTGCACGGCACTCGGGCAGGTCACGCCGCGTAACCCGCCCCATATCCCGGTTCCCGAACCCGCTTTTCCGCCCAAAGTTGTCCGAAGATGCTTAGGCCCAGCTGGGGAACGCTCCCCACGAAGCCCGGGTCTCAGCCCTGGAGCCCTGTGTTTCCGAAAACCAGGTTTCTGAAATCTGCGACCTGGTGGCCCAGTGATGTCAGCTGGAACTTTTTTTTTCCGGTCCGCTCAAAATTCTCCAGGCATTTTCTGAGCTTTCCTTCACATATTCCGACTTTTACTTAGTTTCTGACGGAGCCAAAAAAGTCCGGGTTTTTTTGCCCTCCTTATCGTCCCGACTGGAAACTTTAACTCCGTATTTTAAGTCAGAAAATTAAAGTTCTTTTCATCCAGGAGACCGACCCTTCCTTCAAAGCGTCCCAAGTGGTCCTTCGTCATCGGATATCTGTCGGGAAATACCGCTCCATGGAACTGTTTATTTCATCCATCCGCTGCACCTGCTGTTCTGCCATCAGTGTCCGTGAACAGTGCTTCTTCATCGGATATCAGCCGGGATCTCACGCTCTCTGGAACTGTTTAATTCATCCATCCACTGCACCTGCTGTTCTGACATCAGCATCCGAGAATAGTGTCCCGTACTGGGACATGGTCTGGGATCTCCCGCTCCATGGAACTATGTTCTGTTTATTTCCTTCATCCACTGCACCTGCTGTTCTGACATCAGCATCCGACAATAGTGTCCCGTACTGGGACATGGTCAGGGATCTCCCGCTGTCTGGAACTGTGTATTCATCCATCCGCTGCACCTGCTGTTCTGCCATCAGTGTCCGTGAACAGTGCTTCTTCATCGGATATCAGCCGGGATCTCACGCTCTCTGGAACTGTTTAATTCATCCATCCACTGCACCTGCTGTTCTGACATCAGCATCCGAGAATAGTGTCCCGTACTGGGACATGGTCTGGGATCTCCCGCTCCATGGAACTATGTTCTGTTTATTTCCTTCATCCACTGCACCTGCTGTTCTGACATCAGCATCCGACAATAGTGTCCCGTACTGGGACATGGTCAGGGATCTCCCGCTGTCTGGAACTGTGTATTCATCCATCCGCTGCACCTGCTGTTCTGCCATCAGTGTCCGTGAACAGTGCTTCTTCATCGGATATCAGCCGGGATCTCACGCTCTCTGGAACTGTTTAATTCATCCATCCACTGCACCTGCTGTTCTGACATCAGCATCCGAGAATAGTGTCCCGTACTGGGACATGGTCTGGGATCTCCCGCTCCATGGAACTATGTTCTGTTTATTTCCTTCATCCACTGCACCTGCTGTTCTGACATCAGCATCCGACAATAGTGTCCCGTACTGGGACATGGTCAGGGATCTCCCGCTGTCTGGAACTGTGTATTCATCCATCCGCTGCACCTGCTGTTCTGCCATCAGTGTCCGTGAACAGTGCTTCTTCATCGGATATCAGCCGGGATCTCACGCTCTCTGGAACTGTTTAATTCATCCATCCACTGCACCTGCTGTTCTGACATCAGCATCCGAGAATAGTGTCCCGTACTGGGACATGGTCTGGGATCTCCCGCTCCATGGAACTATGTTCTGTTTATTTCCTTCATCCACTGCACCTGCTGTTCTGACATCAGCATCCGACAATAGTGTCCCGTACTGGGACATGGTCAGGGATCTCCCGCTGTCTGGAACTGTGTATTCATCCATCCGCTGCACCTGCTGTTCTGCCATCAGTGTCCGTGAACAGTGCTTCTTCATCGGATATCAGCCGGGATCTCACGCTCTCTGGAACTGTTTAATTCATCCATCCACTGCACCTGCTGTTCTGACATCAGCATCCGAGAATAGTGTCCCGTACTGGGACATGGTCTGGGATCTCCCGCTCCATGGAACTATGTTCTGTTTATTTCCTTCATCCACTGCACCTGCTGTTCTGACATCAGCATCCGACAATAGTGTCCCGTACTGGGACATGGTCAGGGATCTCCCGCTGTCTGGAACTGTGTATTCATCCATCCGCTGCACCTGCTGTTCTGCCATCAGTGTCCGTGAACAGTGCTTCTTCATCGGATATCAGCCGGGATCTCACGCTCTCTGGAACTGTTTAATTCATCCATCCACTGCACCTGCTGTTCTGACATCAGCATCCGAGAATAGTGTCCCGTACTGGGACATGGTCTGGGATCTCCCGCTCCATGGAACTATGTTCTGTTTATTTCCTTCATCCACTGCACCTGCTGTTCTGACATCAGCATCCGACAATAGTGTCCCGTACTGGGACATGGTCAGGGATCTCCCGCTGTCTGGAACTGTGTATTCATCCATCCGCTGCACCTGCTGTTCTGCCATCAGTGTCCGTGAACAGTGCTTCTTCATCGGATATCAGCCGGGATCTCACGCTCTCTGGAACTGTTTATTTCATCCATCCGCTGCACCTGCTGTTCTGACATCAGCATCCGAGAATAGTGTCCCGTACTGGGACATGGTCTGGGATATCCCGCTCTCTGGAACTATGTTCTGTTTATTTACTTCATCCACTGCACCTGCTGTTCTGACATCAGCATCCGAGAATAGTGTCCCGTACTGGGACATGGTCTGGCATATCCCCGTCTCTGGAACTATGTTCTGTTCATTTCCTTCATCCAGTGCACCTGCTGTTCTGCCATCAGTGTCCGACAATAGCGCTTCATCATCGGATATCTGCCGTGAAATACCGCTCTCTGGATCTGCTCTGTTCTGGCAGGTAATCAGGGAGATTTTAAGTAGATGAGTGTCCGGGAATAGTGGGCCGTTCTGGGACTTGGTCTGGGATATCCCGCTCTCTGGAACTATGTTCTGTTTATTTCCTTCATCCAGTGCACCTGCTGTTCTGCCATCAGTGTCCGACAATAGCGCGCCGTTCTGGGACTTGGTCTGGGATATCCCGCTCTCTGGAACTATGTTCTGTTAATTTCCTTCATCCAGTGCACCTGCTGTTCTGCCATCAGTGTCCGACAATAGCGCTTCATCATCGGATATCTGTCGTGAAATACCGCTCTCTGGAACTGTGTATTAGTCCGTCCGCTGCACCTGCTGTTCTGACATCAGCATCCGAGAATAGTGCGCCGTTCTGGGACATGGTCTGGTCTCTGCCGCTCTCTGGAACTCTGTATTCATCCATGCGTTACACCTGCTGTTCTGACATCAGCATCCGAGAATTGTGTCCCGTACAGGGACATGGTCTGGTCTCTGCCGCTCTCTGGAACTCTGTATTCATCCATGCGTTACACCTGCTGTTCTGACATCAGCATCCGAGAATAGTGTCCCATACAGGGACATGGTCTGGTCTCTGCCGCTCTCTGGAACTCTGTATTCATCCGTCCACTGCACCTGCTGTTCTGCCATCAGCATCCGAGAATAGTGCCCCGTACTGGGACATCAGCCAGGACGCACCGCCGTCATCTCGTTCGTTCGCTCAGTCATCCATCCACGAAAGCTACCGATCAGCCACAGTGCCCGGAATGATGCCTCCTGCCGGGGTAGCGTCCGCTTGCTCCCCGACAGCCAGTTCTGCATGAGGCTCCGGTTCTTCCACCCCCGCCACTGTCCGAGGGTGTCCGAAAATACTGAGGTCTGAGTCGGATCCGAACCGCACAACCACACGGTCTTCACGACTGGAGGCCTATGTTTCTAAAAACCGGGTTTCAGGAATCTGCGACCTGGTGGCCCAGTGATGTCGGCTGGAACTTTTTTTTTCCGGTCCGCTCAAAATTCTCCAGGCATTTTCTGAGCTTTCCTTCACATAGTCCGACTTTTACTTAGTTTCTGACGGAGCCAAAAAAGTCCGGGTTTTTTTGCCCTCCTTATCGTCCCGACTGGAAACTTTAACTCCGTATTTTAAGTCAGAAAATTAAAGTTCTTTTCATCCAGGAGACCGACCCTTCCTTCAAAGTGTCCCATACAGTGCTTCGTCATCGGACATCGGCCGGGATCTCCCGCTCTCTGGAACTGTGTATTCATCCATGCGGTACACCTGCTGTTCTGCCATCACTGTCCGGGAATAGTGTGTCGTTCTGGGACTTGGTCTGGTCTCTGCCGCTCTCTGGAGCTCTTTATTCATCCATCATGTACACGTGCTGGTCTGCCATCACTGTCCGGGAATAGTGTGTCGTTCTGGGTCATGGTCTGGGTTCTGCCGCTCTCTGGAACTCTTTATTCATCCATGCGGTACACCTGCTGGTCTGCCATCACTGTCCGGGAATAGTGTACCGTTCTGGGACTTGGTCTGGTCTCTGCCGCTCTCTGGAGCTCTTTATTCATCCATCCACTGCACCTGCTGTTCTGCCATCACTGTCCGGGAACAGTGTGCCGTTCTGGGTCATGGTCTGGGATATCACGCTCTCTGGAACTCTTTATTCATCCATCATGTACACCTGCTGGTCTGCCATCACTGTCCGGGAATAGTGTACCGTTCTGGGACTTGGTCTGGTCTCTGCCGCTCTCTGGAACTCTTTATTCATCCATGCGGTACACCTGCTGTTCTGCCATCACTGTCCGGGAACAGTGTGCCATTCTGGGTCATGGTCTGGGATATCACGCTCTCTGGAACTCTTTATTCATCCATCATGTACACCTGCTGTTCTGCCATCACTGTCCGGGAATAGTGTGTCGTTCTGGGTCATGGTCTGGGATATCACGCTCTCTGGAACTCTTTATTCATCCATGCGGTACACCTGCCGTTCTGCCATCACTGTCCGAGAATAGTGTGTCGTTCTGGGACTTGGTCTGGTCTCTGCCGCTCTCTGGAGCTCTTTATTCATCCATCCACTGCACCTGCTGTTCTGCCATCACTGTCCGGGAATAGTGTGTCGTTCTGGGACTTGGTCTGGTCTCTGCCGCTCTCTGGAACTCTTTATTCATCCATGGGGTACACCTGCTGGTCTGCCATCACTGTCCGGGAACAGTGTGCCGTTCTGGGTCATGGTCTGGGATATCACGCTCTCTGGAACTATGTTCTGATTATTTCCTTCATCCACTGCACCTGCTGTTCTGCCATCAGTGTCCGACAACAGCGCTTCATCATCGGATAACTGCCGTGAAATACCGCTCTCTGGATCTGCTCTGTTCTGGCAGGTAATCAGGGAGATTTTAAGTAGATGAGTGTCCGGGAATAGTGGGCCGTTCTGGGACTTGGTCTGGGATATCACGCTCTCTGGAACTATGTTCTGTTTATTTCCTTCATCCAGTGCACCTGCTGTTCTGCCATCAGTGTCCGACAATAGCGCGCCGTTCTGGGACTTGGTCTGGGATATCCCGCTCTCTGGAACTATGTTCTGTTTATTTCCTTCATCCAGTGCACCTGCTGTTCTGCCATCAGTGTCCGACAATAGCGCTTCATCATCGGATATCTGTCGTGAAATACCGCTCTCTGGAACTGTGTATTAGTCCGTCCGCTGCACCTGCTGTTCTGACATCAGCATCCGAGAATAGTGTGCCGTTCTGGGACATGGTCTGGGATCTCCCGCTGTCTGGAACTGTGTGTTCATCCATACGTTACACCTGCTGTTCTGACATCAGCATCCGAGAATGGTGTGCCGTTCTGGGACATGGTCTGGGATCTCCCGCTGTCTGGAACTGTGTATTAGTCCGTCCGCTGCACCTGCTGTTCTGACATCAGCATCCGAGAATAGTGCGCCGTTCTGGGACATGGTCTGGTCTCTGCCGCTCTCTGGAACTCTGTATTCATCCATGCGTTACACCTGCTGTTCTGACATCAGCATCCGAGAATAGTGTCCCGTACAGGGACATGGTCTGGTCTCTGCCGCTCTCTGGAACTCTGTATTCATCCATGCGTTACACCTGCTGTTCTGACATCAGCATCCGAGAATAGTGTGCCGTTATGGGACATGGTCTGGGATCTCCTGCTCTATGGAACTGTTTACTTCATCCATCCACTGCACCTGCTGTTCTGCCATCAGTGTCCGACAATAGCGCTTCTTCATCGGATATCAGCCGGGATCTCACGCTCTCTGGAACTGTTTAATTCATCCATCCACTGCACCTGCTGTTCTGCCATCAGTGTCCGACAATAGCGCTTCTTCATCGGATATCAGCCGGGATCTCCTGCTCTATGGAACTGTTTACTTCATCCATCCACTGCACCTGCTGTTCTGCCATCAGTGTCCGACAATAGCGCTTCTTCATCGGATATCAGCCGGGATCTCACGCTCTCTGGAACTGTTTAATTCATCCATCCACTGCACCTGCTGTTCTGCCATCAGTGTCCGACAATAGCGCTTCTTCATCGGATATCAGCCGGGATCTCACGCTCTCTGGAACTGTTTAATTCATCCATCCACTGCACCTGCTGTTCTGCCATCAGTGTCCGACAATAGCGCTTCTTCATCGGATATCAGCCGGGATCTCACGCTCTCTGGAACTGTTTATTTCATCCACCGCACCTGCTGTTCTGCCATCAGTGTCCGAGAACAGCGCTTCATCATCGGATAACTGCCGTGAAATACCGCTCTCTGGAACTGTTTATTTCATCCACCGCACCTGCTGTTCTGCCATCAGTGTCCGACAATAGCGCTTCTTCATCGGATATCAGCCGGGATCTCACGCTCTCTGGAACTGTTTATTTCATCCACCGCACCTGCTGTTCTGCCATCAGTGTCCGACAACAGCGCTTCATCATCGGATAACTGCCGTGAAATACCGCTCTCTGGAACTGTTTATTTCATCCACCGCACCTGCTGTTCTGCCATCAGTGTCCGACAACAGCGCTTCATCATCGGATATCTGCCGTGAAATACCGCTCTCTGGATCTGCTCTGTTCTGGCAGGTAATCAGGGAGATTTTAAGTAGATGAGTGTCCGGGAATAGTGCACGGCACTCGGGCAGGTCACGCCGCGTAACCCGCCCCATATCCCGGTTCCCGAACCCGCTTTTCCGCCCAAAGTTGTCCGAAGATGCTTAGGCCCAGCTGGGGAACGCTCCCCACGAAGCCCGGGTCTCAGCCCTGGAGCCCTGTGTTTCCGAAAACCAGGTTTCTGAAATCTGCGACCTGGTGGCCCAGTGATGTCAGCTGGAACTTTTTTTTTCCGGTCCGCTCAAAATTCTCCAGGCATTTTCTGAGCTTTCCTTCACATATTCCGACTTTTACTTAGTTTCTGACGGAGCCAAAAAAGTCCGGGTTTTTTTGCCCTCCTTATCGTCCCGACTGGAAACTTTAACTCCGTATTTTAAGTCAGAAAATTAAAGTTCTTTTCATCCAGGAGACCGACCCTTCCTTCAAAGCGTCCCAAGTGGTCCTTCGTCATCGGATATCTGTCGGGAAATACCGCTCCATGGAACTGTTTATTTCATCCATCCGCTGCACCTGCTGTTCTGCCATCAGTGTCCGTGAACAGTGCTTCTTCATCGGATATCAGCCGGGATCTCACGCTCTCTGGAACTGTTTAATTCATCCATCCACTGCACCTGCTGTTCTGACATCAGCATCCGAGAATAGTGTCCCGTACTGGGACATGGTCTGGGATCTCCCGCTCCATGGAACTATGTTCTGTTTATTTCCTTCATCCACTGCACCTGCTGTTCTGACATCAGCATCCGACAATAGTGTCCCGTACTGGGACATGGTCAGGGATCTCCCGCTGTCTGGAACTGTGTATTCATCCATCCGCTGCACCTGCTGTTCTGCCATCAGTGTCCGTGAACAGTGCTTCTTCATCGGATATCAGCCGGGATCTCACGCTCTCTGGAACTGTTTAATTCATCCATCCACTGCACCTGCTGTTCTGACATCAGCATCCGAGAATAGTGTCCCGTACTGGGACATGGTCTGGGATCTCCCGCTCCATGGAACTATGTTCTGTTTATTTCCTTCATCCACTGCACCTGCTGTTCTGACATCAGCATCCGACAATAGTGTCCCGTACTGGGACATGGTCAGGGATCTCCCGCTGTCTGGAACTGTGTATTCATCCATCCGCTGCACCTGCTGTTCTGCCATCAGTGTCCGTGAACAGTGCTTCTTCATCGGATATCAGCCGGGATCTCACGCTCTCTGGAACTGTTTAATTCATCCATCCACTGCACCTGCTGTTCTGACATCAGCATCCGAGAATAGTGTCCCGTACTGGGACATGGTCTGGGATCTCCCGCTCCATGGAACTATGTTCTGTTTATTTCCTTCATCCACTGCACCTGCTGTTCTGACATCAGCATCCGACAATAGTGTCCCGTACTGGGACATGGTCAGGGATCTCCCGCTGTCTGGAACTGTGTATTCATCCATCCGCTGCACCTGCTGTTCTGCCATCAGTGTCCGTGAACAGTGCTTCTTCATCGGATATCAGCCGGGATCTCACGCTCTCTGGAACTGTTTAATTCATCCATCCACTGCACCTGCTGTTCTGACATCAGCATCCGAGAATAGTGTCCCGTACTGGGACATGGTCTGGGATCTCCCGCTCCATGGAACTATGTTCTGTTTATTTCCTTCATCCACTGCACCTGCTGTTCTGACATCAGCATCCGACAATAGTGTCCCGTACTGGGACATGGTCAGGGATCTCCCGCTGTCTGGAACTGTGTATTCATCCATCCGCTGCACCTGCTGTTCTGCCATCAGTGTCCGTGAACAGTGCTTCTTCATCGGATATCAGCCGGGATCTCACGCTCTCTGGAACTGTTTAATTCATCCATCCACTGCACCTGCTGTTCTGACATCAGCATCCGAGAATAGTGTCCCGTACTGGGACATGGTCTGGGATCTCCCGCTCCATGGAACTATGTTCTGTTTATTTCCTTCATCCACTGCACCTGCTGTTCTGACATCAGCATCCGACAATAGTGTCCCGTACTGGGACATGGTCAGGGATCTCCCGCTGTCTGGAACTGTGTATTCATCCATCCGCTGCACCTGCTGTTCTGCCATCAGTGTCCGTGAACAGTGCTTCTTCATCGGATATCAGCCGGGATCTCACGCTCTCTGGAACTGTTTAATTCATCCATCCACTGCACCTGCTGTTCTGACATCAGCATCCGAGAATAGTGTCCCGTACTGGGACATGGTCTGGGATCTCCCGCTCCATGGAACTATGTTCTGTTTATTTCCTTCATCCACTGCACCTGCTGTTCTGACATCAGCATCCGACAATAGTGTCCCGTACTGGGACATGGTCAGGGATCTCCCGCTGTCTGGAACTGTGTATTCATCCATCCGCTGCACCTGCTGTTCTGCCATCAGTGTCCGTGAACAGTGCTTCTTCATCGGATATCAGCCGGGATCTCACGCTCTCTGGAACTGTTTATTTCATCCATCCGCTGCACCTGCTGTTCTGACATCAGCATCCGAGAATAGTGTCCCGTACTGGGACATGGTCTGGGATATCCCGCTCTCTGGAACTATGTTCTGTTTATTTACTTCATCCACTGCACCTGCTGTTCTGACATCAGCATCCGAGAATAGTGTCCCGTACTGGGACATGGTCTGGCATATCCCCGTCTCTGGAACTATGTTCTGTTCATTTCCTTCATCCAGTGCACCTGCTGTTCTGCCATCAGTGTCCGACAATAGCGCTTCATCATCGGATATCTGCCGTGAAATACCGCTCTCTGGATCTGCTCTGTTCTGGCAGGTAATCAGGGAGATTTTAAGTAGATGAGTGTCCGGGAATAGTGGGCCGTTCTGGGACTTGGTCTGGGATATCCCGCTCTCTGGAACTATGTTCTGTTTATTTCCTTCATCCAGTGCACCTGCTGTTCTGCCATCAGTGTCCGACAATAGCGCGCCGTTCTGGGACTTGGTCTGGGATATCCCGCTCTCTGGAACTATGTTCTGTTAATTTCCTTCATCCAGTGCACCTGCTGTTCTGCCATCAGTGTCCGACAATAGCGCTTCATCATCGGATATCTGTCGTGAAATACCGCTCTCTGGAACTGTGTATTAGTCCGTCCGCTGCACCTGCTGTTCTGACATCAGCATCCGAGAATAGTGCGCCGTTCTGGGACATGGTCTGGTCTCTGCCGCTCTCTGGAACTCTGTATTCATCCATGCGTTACACCTGCTGTTCTGACATCAGCATCCGAGAATTGTGTCCCGTACAGGGACATGGTCTGGTCTCTGCCGCTCTCTGGAACTCTGTATTCATCCATGCGTTACACCTGCTGTTCTGACATCAGCATCCGAGAATAGTGTCCCATACAGGGACATGGTCTGGTCTCTGCCGCTCTCTGGAACTCTGTATTCATCCGTCCACTGCACCTGCTGTTCTGCCATCAGCATCCGAGAATAGTGCCCCGTACTGGGACATCAGCCAGGACGCACCGCCGTCATCTCGTTCGTTCGCTCAGTCATCCATCCACGAAAGCTACCGATCAGCCACAGTGCCCGGAATGATGCCTCCTGCCGGGGTAGCGTCCGCTTGCTCCCCGACAGCCAGTTCTGCATGAGGCTCCGGTTCTTCCACCCCCGCCACTGTCCGAGGGTGTCCGAAAATACTGAGGTCTGAGTCGGATCCGAACCGCACAACCACACGGTCTTCACGACTGGAGGCCTATGTTTCTAAAAACCGGGTTTCAGGAATCTGCGACCTGGTGGCCCAGTGATGTCGGCTGGAACTTTTTTTTTCCGGTCCGCTCAAAATTCTCCAGGCATTTTCTGAGCTTTCCTTCACATAGTCCGACTTTTACTTAGTTTCTGACGGAGCCAAAAAAGTCCGGGTTTTTTTGCCCTCCTTATCGTCCCGACTGGAAACTTTAACTCCGTATTTTAAGTCAGAAAATTAAAGTTCTTTTCATCCAGGAGACCGACCCTTCCTTCAAAGTGTCCCATACAGTGCTTCGTCATCGGACATCGGCCGGGATCTCCCGCTCTCTGGAACTGTGTATTCATCCATGCGGTACACCTGCTGTTCTGCCATCACTGTCCGGGAATAGTGTGTCGTTCTGGGACTTGGTCTGGTCTCTGCCGCTCTCTGGAGCTCTTTATTCATCCATCATGTACACGTGCTGGTCTGCCATCACTGTCCGGGAATAGTGTGTCGTTCTGGGTCATGGTCTGGGTTCTGCCGCTCTCTGGAACTCTTTATTCATCCATGCGGTACACCTGCTGGTCTGCCATCACTGTCCGGGAATAGTGTACCGTTCTGGGACTTGGTCTGGTCTCTGCCGCTCTCTGGAGCTCTTTATTCATCCATCCACTGCACCTGCTGTTCTGCCATCACTGTCCGGGAACAGTGTGCCGTTCTGGGTCATGGTCTGGGATATCACGCTCTCTGGAACTCTTTATTCATCCATCATGTACACCTGCTGGTCTGCCATCACTGTCCGGGAATAGTGTACCGTTCTGGGACTTGGTCTGGTCTCTGCCGCTCTCTGGAACTCTTTATTCATCCATGCGGTACACCTGCTGTTCTGCCATCACTGTCCGGGAACAGTGTGCCATTCTGGGTCATGGTCTGGGATATCACGCTCTCTGGAACTCTTTATTCATCCATCATGTACACCTGCTGTTCTGCCATCACTGTCCGGGAATAGTGTGTCGTTCTGGGTCATGGTCTGGGATATCACGCTCTCTGGAACTCTTTATTCATCCATGCGGTACACCTGCCGTTCTGCCATCACTGTCCGAGAATAGTGTGTCGTTCTGGGACTTGGTCTGGTCTCTGCCGCTCTCTGGAGCTCTTTATTCATCCATCCACTGCACCTGCTGTTCTGCCATCACTGTCCGGGAATAGTGTGTCGTTCTGGGACTTGGTCTGGTCTCTGCCGCTCTCTGGAACTCTTTATTCATCCATGGGGTACACCTGCTGGTCTGCCATCACTGTCCGGGAACAGTGTGCCGTTCTGGGTCATGGTCTGGGATATCACGCTCTCTGGAACTATGTTCTGATTATTTCCTTCATCCACTGCACCTGCTGTTCTGCCATCAGTGTCCGACAACAGCGCTTCATCATCGGATAACTGCCGTGAAATACCGCTCTCTGGATCTGCTCTGTTCTGGCAGGTAATCAGGGAGATTTTAAGTAGATGAGTGTCCGGGAATAGTGGGCCGTTCTGGGACTTGGTCTGGGATATCACGCTCTCTGGAACTATGTTCTGTTTATTTCCTTCATCCAGTGCACCTGCTGTTCTGCCATCAGTGTCCGACAATAGCGCGCCGTTCTGGGACTTGGTCTGGGATATCCCGCTCTCTGGAACTATGTTCTGTTTATTTCCTTCATCCAGTGCACCTGCTGTTCTGCCATCAGTGTCCGACAATAGCGCTTCATCATCGGATATCTGTCGTGAAATACCGCTCTCTGGAACTGTGTATTAGTCCGTCCGCTGCACCTGCTGTTCTGACATCAGCATCCGAGAATAGTGTGCCGTTCTGGGACATGGTCTGGGATCTCCCGCTGTCTGGAACTGTGTGTTCATCCATACGTTACACCTGCTGTTCTGACATCAGCATCCGAGAATGGTGTGCCGTTCTGGGACATGGTCTGGGATCTCCCGCTGTCTGGAACTGTGTATTAGTCCGTCCGCTGCACCTGCTGTTCTGACATCAGCATCCGAGAATAGTGCGCCGTTCTGGGACATGGTCTGGTCTCTGCCGCTCTCTGGAACTCTGTATTCATCCATGCGTTACACCTGCTGTTCTGACATCAGCATCCGAGAATAGTGTCCCGTACAGGGACATGGTCTGGTCTCTGCCGCTCTCTGGAACTCTGTATTCATCCATGCGTTACACCTGCTGTTCTGACATCAGCATCCGAGAATAGTGTGCCGTTATGGGACATGGTCTGGGATCTCCTGCTCTATGGAACTGTTTACTTCATCCATCCACTGCACCTGCTGTTCTGCCATCAGTGTCCGACAATAGCGCTTCTTCATCGGATATCAGCCGGGATCTCACGCTCTCTGGAACTGTTTAATTCATCCATCCACTGCACCTGCTGTTCTGCCATCAGTGTCCGACAATAGCGCTTCTTCATCGGATATCAGCCGGGATCTCCTGCTCTATGGAACTGTTTACTTCATCCATCCACTGCACCTGCTGTTCTGCCATCAGTGTCCGACAATAGCGCTTCTTCATCGGATATCAGCCGGGATCTCACGCTCTCTGGAACTGTTTAATTCATCCATCCACTGCACCTGCTGTTCTGCCATCAGTGTCCGACAATAGCGCTTCTTCATCGGATATCAGCCGGGATCTCACGCTCTCTGGAACTGTTTAATTCATCCATCCACTGCACCTGCTGTTCTGCCATCAGTGTCCGACAATAGCGCTTCTTCATCGGATATCAGCCGGGATCTCACGCTCTCTGGAACTGTTTATTTCATCCACCGCACCTGCTGTTCTGCCATCAGTGTCCGACAACAGCGCTTCATCATCGGATAACTGCCGTGAAATACCGCTCTCTGGAACTGTTTATTTCATCCACCGCACCTGCTGTTCTGCCATCAGTGTCCGACAATAGCGCTTCTTCATCGGATATCAGCCGGGATCTCACGCTCTCTGGAACTGTTTATTTCATCCACCGCACCTGCTGTTCTGCCATCAGTGTCCGACAACAGCGCTTCATCATCGGATAACTGCCGTGAAATACCGCTCTCTGGAACTGTTTATTTCATCCACCGCACCTGCTGTTCTGCCATCAGTGTCCGACAATAGCGCTTCTTCATCGGATATCAGCCGGGATCTCACGCTCTCTGGAACTGTTTATTTCATCCACCGCACCTGCTGTTCTGCCATCAGTGTCCGACAACAGCGCTTCATCATCGGATAGCTGCCGTGAAATACCGCTCTCTGGATCTGCTCTGTTCTGGCAGGTAATCAGGGAGATTTTAAGTAGATGAGTGTCCGGGAATAGTGCACTGCACTCGGGCAGGTCACGCCGCGTAACCCGCCCCGTATCCCGGTTCCCGAACCCGCTTTTCCGCCCAAAGTTGTCCGAAGATGCTTAGGCCCAGCTGGGGAACGCTCCCCACGAAGCCCGGGTCTCAGCCCTGGAGCCCTGTGTTTCCGAAAACCAGGTTTCTGAAATCTGCGACCTGGTGGCCCAGTGATGTCAGCTGGAACTTTTTTTTTCCGGTCCGCTCAAAATTCTCCAGGGGATTTTAGGGCTTTGCGCCACATATTCCGACTTTTACTTAGTTTCTGACGGAGCCAAAAAAGTCCGGGTTTTTTTGCCCTCCTTATCGTCCCGACTGGAAACTTTAACTTTTTTTTTAAGTCAGAAAATTAAAGTCTTTTTCATCCAGGAGACCGACCCTTCCTTCAAAGCGTCCCAAGTGGTCCTTCGTCATCGGATATCTGTCGGGAAATACCGCTCCATGGAACTGTTTATTTCATCCATCCGCTGCACCTGCTGTTCTGCCATCAGTGTCCGACAATAGCGCTTCTTCATCGGATATCTGCCGGGATCTCACGCTCTCTGGAACTGTTTATTTCATCCATCCACTGCACCTGCTGTTCTGACATCAGCATCCGAGAATAGTGTCCCGTACTGGGACATGGTCTGGGATATCCCGCTCTCTGGAACTATGTTCTGATTATTTCCTTCATCCACTGCACCTGCTGTTCTGACATCAGCATCCGAGAATAGTGTCCCGTACTGGGACATGGTCTGGCATATCCCGCTCTCTGGAACTGTGTATTCATCCATCCACTGCACCTGCTGTTCTGCCATCAGTGTCCGTGAACAGTGCTTCTTCATGGGATATCAGCCGGGATCTCACGCTCTCTGGAACTGTTTATTTCATCCACCGCACCTGCTGTTCTGCCATCAGTGTCCGACAACAGCGCTTCATCATCGGATAGCTGCCGTGAAATACCGCTCTCTGGATCTGCTCTGTTCTGGCAGGTAATCAGGGAGATTTTAAGTAGATGAGTGTCCGGGAATAGTGGGCCGTTCTGGGACTTGGTCTGGGATATCCCGCTCTCTGGAACTATGTTCTGTTTATTTCCTTCATCCAGTGCACCTGCTGTTCTGCCATCAGTGTCCGACAATAGCGCGCCGTTCTGGGACTTGGTCTGGGATATCCCGCTCTCTGGAACTATGTTCTGTTTATTTCCTTCATCCAGTGCACCTGCTGTTCTGCCATCAGTGTCCGACAATAGCGCTTCATCATCGGATATCTGTCGTGAAATACCGCTCTCTGGAACTGTGTATTAGTCCGTCCGCTGCACCTGCTGTTCTGACATCAGCATCCGAGAATAGTGCGCCGTTCTGGGACATGGTCTGGTCTCTGCCGCTCTCTGGAACTCTGTATTCATCCATGCGTTACACCTGCTGTTCTGACATCAGCATCCGAGAATAGTGTCCCGTACAGGGACATGGTCTGGTCTCTGCCGCTCTCTGGAACTCTGTATTCATCCATGCGTTACACCTGCTGTTCTGACATCAGCATCCGAGAATGGTGTGCCGTTCTGGGACATGGTCTGGGATCTCCCGCTGTCTGGAACTGTGTGTTCATCCATCCACTGCACCTGCTGTTCTGACATCAGCATCCGAGAATAGTGTCCCGTACTGGGACATGGTCAGGGATCTCCCGCTGTCTGGAACTGTGTGTTCATCCATACGTTACACCTGCTGTTCTGACATCAGCATCCGAGAATAGTGGGCCGTTCTGGGACATGGTCTGGGATATCACGCTGTCTGGAACTGTGTGTTCATCCGTCCACTGCACCTGCTGTTCTGCCATCAGCATCCGAGAATAGTGCCCCGTACTGGGACATCAGCCAGGACGCACCGCCGTCATCTCGTTCGTTCGCTCAGTCATCCATCCACGAAAGCTACCGATCAGCCACAGTGCCCGGAATGATGCCTCCTGCCGGGGTAGCGTCCGCTTGCTCCCCGACAGCCAGTTCTGCATGAGGCTCCGGTTCTTCCACCCCCGCCACTGTCCGAGGGTGTCCGAAAATACTGAGGTCTGAGTCGGATCCGAACCGCACAAACGCCGGTCTTCACGACTGGAGGCCTATGTTTCTAAAAACCGGGTTTCAGGAATCTGCGACCTGGTGGCCCAGTGATGTCGGCTGGAACTTTTTTTTTCCGGTCCGCTCAAAATTCTCCAGGCATTTTCTGAGCTTTCCTTCACATAGTCCGACTTTTACTTAGTTTCTGACGGAGCCAAAAAAGTCCGGGTTTTTTTGCCCTCCTTATCGTCCCGACTGGAAACTTTAACTCCGTATTTTAAGTCAGAAAATTAAAGTTCTTTTCATCCAGGAGACCGACCCTTCCTTCAAAGTGTCCCATACAGTGCTTCGTCATCGGACATCGGCCGGGATCTCCCGCTCTCTGGAACTCTTTATTCATCCATGCGGTACACCTGCTGGTCTGCCATCACTGTCCGGGAATAGTGTACCGTTCTGGGACTTGGTCTGGTCTCTGCCGCTCTCTGGAGCTCTTTATTCATCCATCCACTGCACCTGCTGTTCTGCCATCACTGTCCGGGAACAGTGTGCCGTTCTGGGTCATGGTCTGGGATATCACGCTCTCTGGAACTCTTTATTCATCCATCATGTACACCTGCTGGTCTGCCATCACTGTCCGGGAATAGTGTACCGTTCTGGGACTTGGTCTGGTCTCTGCCGCTCTCTGGAACTCTTTATTCATCCATGCGGTACACCTGCTGTTCTGCCATCACTGTCCGGGAACAGTGTGCCATTCTGGGTCATGGTCTGGGATATCACGCTCTCTGGAACTCTTTATTCATCCATCATGTACACCTGCTGTTCTGCCATCACTGTCCGGGAATAGTGTGTCGTTCTGGGTCATGGTCTGGGATATCACGCTCTCTGGAACTCTTTATTCATCCATGCGGTACACCTGCCGTTCTGCCATCACTGTCCGAGAATAGTGTGTCGTTCTGGGACTTGGTCTGGTCTCTGCCGCTCTCTGGAGCTCTTTATTCATCCATGCGGTACACCTGCTGGTCTGTCATCACTGTCCGGGAACAGTGTGCCGTTCTGGGACTTGGTCTGGTCTCTGCCGCTCTCTGGAGCTCTTTATTCATCCATGCGGTACACCTGCTGGTCTGCCATCACTGTCCGGGAACAGTGTACCGTTCTGGGACTTGGTCTGGTCTCTGCCGCTCTCTGGAGCTCTTTATTCATCCATGCGGTACACCTGCTGTTCTGCCATCACTGTCCGGGAATAGTGTGTCGTTCTGGGACTTGGTCTGGTCTCTGCCGCTCTCTGGAACTCTGTATTCATCCATGGGGTACACCTGCTGGTCTGCCATCACTGTCCGGGAACAGTGTGCCGTTCTGGGTCATGGTCTGGGATATCACGCTCTCTGGAACTATGTTCTGATTATTTCCTTCATCCACTGCACCTGCTGTTCTGCCATCAGTGTCCGACAACAGCGCTTCATCATCGGATAACTGCCGTGAAATACCGCTCTCTGGATCTGCTCTGTTCTGGCAGGTAATCAGGGAGATTTTAAGTAGATGAGTGTCCGGGAATAGCGGGCCGTTCTGGGACTTGGTCTGGGATATCACGCTCTCTGGAACTATGTTCTGTTTATTTCCTTCATCCAGTGCACCTGCTGTTCTGCCATCAGTGTCCGACAATAGCGCGCCGTTCTGGGACTTGGTCTGGGATATCCCGCTCTCTGGAACTATGTTCTGTTTATTTCCTTCATCCAGTGCACCTGCTGTTCTGCCATCAGTGTCCGACAATAGCGCTTCATCATCGGATATCTGTCGTGAAATACCGCTCTCTGGAACTGTGTATTAGTCCGTCCGCTGCACCTGCTGTTCTGACATCAGCATCCGAGAATAGTGTGCCGTTCTGGGACATGGTCTGGGATCTCCCGCTGTCTGGAACTGTGTGTTCATCCATACGTTACACCTGCTGTTCTGACATCAGCATCCGAGAATGGTGTGCCGTTCTGGGACATGGTCTGGGATCTCCCGCTCTCTGGAACTCTTTATTCATCCATGCGGTACACCTGCCGTTCTGCCATCACTGTCCGAGAATAGTGTGTCGTTCTGGGACTTGGTCTGGTCTCTGCCGCTCTCTGGAGCTCTTTATTCATCCATCCACTGCACCTGCTGTTCTGCCATCACTGTCCGGGAATAGTGTGTCGTTCTGGGACTTGGTCTGGTCTCTGCCGCTCTCTGGAACTCTTTATTCATCCATGGGGTACACCTGCTGGTCTGCCATCACTGTCCGGGAACAGTGTGCCGTTCTGGGTCATGGTCTGGGATATCACGCTCTCTGGAACTATGTTCTGATTATTTCCTTCATCCACTGCACCTGCTGTTCTGCCATCAGTGTCCGACAACAGCGCTTCATCATCGGATAACTGCCGTGAAATACCGCTCTCTGGATCTGCTCTGTTCTGGCAGGTAATCAGGGAGATTTTAAGTAGATGAGTGTCCGGGAATAGTGGGCCGTTCTGGGACTTGGTCTGGGATATCACGCTCTCTGGAACTATGTTCTGTTTATTTCCTTCATCCAGTGCACCTGCTGTTCTGCCATCAGTGTCCGACAATAGCGCTTCATCATCGGATATCTGTCGTGAAATACCGCTCTCTGGAACTGTGTATTAGTCCGTCCGCTGCACCTGCTGTTCTGACATCAGCATCCGAGAATAGTGTGCCGTTCTGGGACATGGTCTGGGATCTCCCGCTGTCTGGAACTGTGTGTTCATCCATACGTTACACCTGCTGTTCTGACATCAGCATCCGAGAATGGTGTGCCGTTCTGGGACATGGTCTGGGATCTCCCGCTGTCTGGAACTGTGTATTAGTCCGTCCGCTGCACCTGCTGTTCTGACATCAGCATCCGAGAATAGTGCGCCGTTCTGGGACATGGTCTGGTCTCTGCCGCTCTCTGGAACTCTGTATTCATCCATGCGTTACACCTGCTGTTCTGACATCAGCATCCGAGAATAGTGTCCCGTACAGGGACATGGTCTGGTCTCTGCCGCTCTCTGGAACTCTGTATTCATCCATGCGTTACACCTGCTGTTCTGACATCAGCATCCGAGAATAGTGTCCCGTACAGGGACATGGTCTGGTCTCTGCCGCTCTCTGGAACTCTGTATTCATCCATGCGTTACACCTGCTGTTCTGACATCAGCATCCGAGAATAGTGTCCCGTTCTGGGACATGGTCTGGTCTCTGCCGCTCTCTGGAACTCTGTATTCATCCATGCGTTACACCTGCTGTTCTGACATCAGCATCCGAGAATAGTGGGCCGTTCTGGGACATGGTCTGGGATATCACGCTGTCTGGAACTGTGTGTTCATCCGTCCACTGCACCTGCTGTTCTGCCATCAGCATCCGAGAATAGTGCCCCGTACTGGGACATCAGCCAGGACGCACCGCCGTCATCTCGTTCGTTCGCTCAGTCATCCATCCACGAAAGCTACCGATCAGCCACAGTGCCCGGAATGATGCCTCCTGCCGGGGCAGCGTCCGCTTGCTCCCCGACAGCCAGTTCTGCATGAGGCTCCGGTTCTTCCACCCCCGCCACTGTCCGAGGGTGTCCGAAAATACTGAGGTCTGAGTCGGATCCGAACCGCACAAACGCCGGTCTTCACGACTGGAGGCCTATGTTTCTAAAAACCGGGTTTCAGGAATCTGCGACCTGGTGGCCCAGTGATGTCGGCTGGAACTTTTTTTTTCCGGTCCGCTCAAAATTCTCCAGGCATTTTCTGAGCTTTCCTTCACATAGTCCGACTTTTACTTAGTTTCTGACGGAGCCAAAAAAGTCCGGGTTTTTTTGCCCTCCTTATCGTCCCGACTGGAAACTTTAACTCCGTATTTTAAGTCAGAAAATTAAAGTTCTTTTCATCCAGGAGACCGACCCTTCCTTCAAAGTGTCCCATACAGTGCTTCGTCATCGGACATCGGCCGGGATCTCCCGCTCTCTGGAACTGTGTATTCATCCATGCGGTACACCTGCTGTTCTGCCATCACTGTCCGGGAATAGTGTGTCGTTCTGGGACTTGGTCTGGTCTCTGCCGCTCTCTGGAACTCTGTATTCATCCATGGGGTACACCTGCTGGTCTGCCATCACTGTCCGGGAACAGTGTGCCGTTCTGGGTCATGGTCTGGGTTCTGCCGCTCTCTGGAACTCTTTATTCATCCATGGGGTACACCTGCTGGTCTGCCATCACTGTCCGGGAATAGTGTGTCGTTCTGGGACTTGGTCTGGTCTCTGCCGCTCTCTGGAGCTCTGTATTCATCCATGCGGTACACCTGCTGTTCTGCCATCACTGTCCGGGAATAGTGTGTCGTTCTGGGACATGGTCTGGTCTCTGCCGCTCTCTGGAACTCTGTATTCATCCATGCGTTACACCTGCTGTTCTGACATCAGCATCCGAGAATAGTGTCCCGTACAGGGACATGGTCTGGTCTCTGCCGCTCTCTGGAACTCTGTATTCATCCATGCGTTACACCTGCTGTTCTGACATCAGCATCCGAGAATAGTGTCCCATACAGGGACATGGTCTGGTCTCTGCCGCTCTCTGGAACTCTGTATTCATCCGTCCACTGCACCTGCTGTTCTGCCATCAGCATCCGAGAATAGTGCCCCGTACTGGGACATCAGCCAGGACGCACCGCCGTCATCTCGTTCGTTCGCTCAGTCATCCATCCACGAAAGCTACCGATCAGCCACAGTGCCCGGAATGATGCCTCCTGCCGGGGTAGCGTCCGCTTGCTCCCCGACAGCCAGTTCTGCATGAGGCTCCGGTTCTTCCACCCCCGCCACTGTCCGAGGGTGTCCGAAAATACTGAGGTCTGAGTCGGATCCGAACCGCACAACCACACGGTCTTCACGACTGGAGGCCTATGTTTCTAAAAACCGGGTTTCAGGAATCTGCGACCTGGTGGCCCAGTGATGTCGGCTGGAACTTTTTTTTTCCGGTCCGCTCAAAATTCTCCAGGCATTTTCTGAGCTTTCCTTCACATAGTCCGACTTTTACTTAGTTTCTGACGGAGCCAAAAAAGTCCGGGTTTTTTTGCCCTCCTTATCGTCCCGACTGGAAACTTTAACTCCGTATTTTAAGTCAGAAAATTAAAGTTCTTTTCATCCAGGAGACCGACCCTTCCTTCAAAGTGTCCCATACAGTGCTTCGTCATCGGACATCGGCCGGGATCTCCCGCTCTCTGGAACTGTGTATTCATCCATGCGGTACACCTGCTGTTCTGCCATCACTGTCCGGGAATAGTGTGTCGTTCTGGGACTTGGTCTGGTCTCTGCCGCTCTCTGGAGCTCTTTATTCATCCATCATGTACACGTGCTGGTCTGCCATCACTGTCCGGGAATAGTGTGTCGTTCTGGGTCATGGTCTGGGTTCTGCCGCTCTCTGGAACTCTTTATTCATCCATGCGGTACACCTGCTGGTCTGCCATCACTGTCCGGGAATAGTGTACCGTTCTGGGACTTGGTCTGGTCTCTGCCGCTCTCTGGAGCTCTTTATTCATCCATCCACTGCACCTGCTGTTCTGCCATCACTGTCCGGGAACAGTGTGCCGTTCTGGGTCATGGTCTGGGATATCACGCTCTCTGGAACTCTTTATTCATCCATCATGTACACCTGCTGGTCTGCCATCACTGTCCGGGAATAGTGTACCGTTCTGGGACTTGGTCTGGTCTCTGCCGCTCTCTGGAACTCTTTATTCATCCATGCGGTACACCTGCTGTTCTGCCATCACTGTCCGGGAACAGTGTGCCATTCTGGGTCATGGTCTGGGATATCACGCTCTCTGGAACTCTTTATTCATCCATCATGTACACCTGCTGTTCTGCCATCACTGTCCGGGAATAGTGTGTCGTTCTGGGTCATGGTCTGGGATATCACGCTCTCTGGAACTCTTTATTCATCCATGCGGTACACCTGCCGTTCTGCCATCACTGTCCGAGAATAGTGTGTCGTTCTGGGACTTGGTCTGGTCTCTGCCGCTCTCTGGAGCTCTTTATTCATCCATCCACTGCACCTGCTGTTCTGCCATCACTGTCCGGGAATAGTGTGTCGTTCTGGGACTTGGTCTGGTCTCTGCCGCTCTCTGGAACTCTTTATTCATCCATGGGGTACACCTGCTGGTCTGCCATCACTGTCCGGGAACAGTGTGCCGTTCTGGGTCATGGTCTGGGTTCTGCCGCTCTCTGGAACTCTTTATTCATCCATGGGGTACACCTGCTGGTCTGCCATCACTGTCCGGGAACAGTGTGCCGTTCTGGGTCATGGTCTGGTCTCTGCCGCTCTCTGGAGCTGTTATTTTCCTCCATGCGGTACACCCACTGCTCTGCCATCACTGTCCGAAAATAGTGCTCCGAAATCGGGTAAGTCGCGCGGGGAGCCACCCCTGTATCTCGGCTCCAGGAGCGTCTTTCCGCCCGGGGCCTGGCCCACTATGCTTAGGTCCAGCTGGGGAACGCTCCCCCCGAAGCTCGGGGCCCTGTCCTGGAGATCTCTGTTTCCGAAAACCAGGTTTCTGAAATCTGCGACCTGGTGGCCCAGTGATGTGAGCTAAAAAAAAATTTATCGAAGCGATCTAAAAAAGCCCAGGCATTTTCTGGGCTTTCCTTCACATATTCCGACTTTTACTTAGTTTCTGACGGAGCCAAAAAAGTCCGGGTTTTTTTCGCTCCACATAGTCCCGACTGGAAACTTTAACTTTTTTTTTTTTCCATTATTTCACCCGCGGAGGTCCGCAAACACCTCCAGGGGCCCACAACGGCCGAATTAAGCCAGGAAAAAGACACCAGAACCCGGATCTCTCTACCAGACACCCCCAGAGCCCGGAACACGGACCCAAACACCTCCAGAGGCCCACAACGGCCGAATTGAACCCGGAAAAAGACGCCAGAACCCGGATCTCTTTACCAGACACCCCCAGAGCCCGGAACTCGGACCCAAACACCTCCAGAGGCCCACAACGGCCGAATTGGACCCGGAAAAAGACGCCAGAACCCGGATCTCTTTACCAGACACCCCCAGAGCCCGGAACTCGGACCCAAACACCTCCAGAGGCCCACAACGGCCGAATTGGACCCGGAAAAAGACGCCAGAACCCGGATCTCTTTACCAGACACCCCCAGAGCCCGGATGAGCTCCACAAACACCTCCAGAGGCCCACAACGGCCGAATTGAACCCGGAAAAGGACGCCAGAACCCGGATCTCTTTACCAGACACCCCCAGAGCCCGGAACTCGGACCCAAACACCTCCAGAGGCCCACAACGGCCGAATTGGACCCGGAAAAAGACGCCAGAACCCGGATCTCTTTACCAGACACCCCCAGAGCCCGGAACTCGGACCCAAACACCTCCAGAGGCCCACAACGGCCGAATTGGACCCGGAAAAAGACGCCAGAACCCGGATCTCTTTACCAGACACCCCCAGAGCCCGGAACTCGGACCCAAACACCTCCAGAGGCCCACAACGGCCGAATCGGACCCGGAAAAAGACGCCAGAACCCGGATCTCTTTACCAGACACCCCCAGAGCCCGGAACTCGGACCCAAACACCTCCAGAGGCCCACAACGGCCGAATTGAACCCGGAAAAAGACGCCAGAACCCGGATCTCTTTACCAGACACCCCCAGAGCCCGGAACTCGGACCCAAACACCTCCAGAGGCCCACAACGGCCGAATTGAACCCGGAAAAAGACGCCAGAACCCGGATCTCTTTACCAGACACCCCCAGAGCCCGGATGAGCTCCACAAACACCTCCAGAGGCCCACAACGGCCGAATTGAACCCGGAAAAGGACGCCAGAGCCCGGGTTCCGCTCCATGCCGCACACCACACCTGCAATACCGACCTCTCCCACCGGAGGGAGACAGAGGGCGCCTTCCACCCTGACTGCTGCCCGGGTGAGAGACACTATTCCTGGGGGGACTCTTTATCAGACTCCCCTTAACTAAAAGGGACTGCTGCCCGGGAAAGAGACATTATTCCTGGGGGGGCCTTCTACCAGACCCCCCCTGCCCCAACACACCATCCCCAATTTCACATAGCATATTCAGTCACAACTTGTCCGTTTCAAACACCCGCACCTGCAATACCCACCTCTCCCACCGGAGGGAGACAGAGGGAACCTTCCCCCCCACGACTGCTCCCCGGGAAACAGACACTATTCCTGGGGGGACTCTTTATCAGACTCCCCTGAACTAAGCCGGACTCCTGCCCGGGAAAGGGACACTATTCCTGGGGGGGCCTTCTACCAGACCCCCCTGCCCCAACACACCATCCCCAATTTCACAAGTGTTCACATAGCATATTCAGTCACAACTTGTCCGTTTCAAACACCCACACCTGCAATACCGACCTCTCCCACCGGAGGGAGACAGAGGGAACCCTCCCCCCCCACGACTCCTGCCCGGGAAACAGACACTATTCCTGGGGGGGCCTTCTACCAGACCCCCC
>NW_027554895.1:20000-52500 GCF_964276395.1 Gasterosteus aculeatus | reverse complement strand
GCGCACCAACCCACCCGGGCATAGAGGCCGACCCGCGTTCCGGGGAACCCTCCGCCCATCTGGCGGGGGCCCCCGGGTGGCGGGTCACGGTTGCAAATCGGTCAGAATTTTCACGTAAAGCATTTCCTCCACCGGCGCGCCCCGGCCGAAGCCAAAGCGCCCGGGGATGGCGCACCGCCGGCGGGCGCGCGCACCGGAGGCGGGCCGCCCCGCCTCCGCTCCAGCAATCTCGTTCGATCAAAGTGTTTCACCCACCGGCGCGCCCCGGCCGAAGCCAGGGCGCACCGGAGGCGGGCCGCCCCGCCGCCATCTCTCTCGCTCAGCGATCCATCCGCGAAACCCACCGACCAGCCACAGTGCCCGGAACGAGGCTCCGGTTCGTTCACCCTCGCCACTGTCCGAGGGCGTCCGAAAATACTGAGGTCTGAGTCGGATCCAAAACGCACAAACGTCGGTCCTCACTCCTGGAGGCCTATGTTTCTAAAAACCAGGTTTCTGAAATCTGCGACCTGGTGGCCCAGTGATGTCGGCTACAACTTTTTTTTTCCAGTCCGCTCAAAATTCTCCAGGCATTTTCTGAGCTTTCCTTCACATAGTCCGACTTTTACTTAGTTTCTGACGGAGCCAAAAAAGTCCGGGTTTTTTTGCCCTCCTTATCGTCCCGACTGGAAACTTTAACTTCGTATTTTAAGTCAGAAAATTAAAGTCCTTTTCATCCAGGAGACCGACCCTTCCTGCAAAGCGTCCCAAATGGTCCTTCGTCGTCGGATATCTGTCGGGAAATACCGCTCTCTGGAACTCTGTATTCATCCATGCGTTACACCTGCTGTTCTGACATCAGCATCCGAGAATAGTGTGCCGTTCTGGGACATGGTCTGGGATCTCCCGCTCTATGGAACTGTTTACTTCATCCATCCACTGCACCTGCTGTTCTGCCATCAGTGTCCGACAATAGCGCTTCATCATCGGATATCTGCCGTGAGATACCGCTCTCTGGAACTGTCACTTTCATCCATCCACTGCACCTGCTGTTCTGCCATCAGTGTCCGAGAACAGTGCTTCTTCATCGGATATCAGCCGGGATCTCACGCTCTCTGGAACTGTTTGATTCATCCATCCACTGCACCTGCTGTTCTGCCATCAGTGTCCGAGAACAGTGCTTCTTCATCGGATATCAGCCGGGATCTCACGCTCTCTGGAACTGTTTAATTCATCCATCCACTGCACCTGCTGTTCTGCCATCAGTGTCCGACAATAGCGCTTCTTCATCGGATATCAGCCGGGATCTCACGCTCTCTGGAACTGTTTATTTCATCCATCCAGTGCACCTGCCGTTCTGCCATCAGTGTCCGAGAACAGTGCTTCTTCATCGGATATCAGCCGGGATCTCACGCTCTCTGGAACTGTTTAATTCATCCATCCACCGCACCTGCTGTTCTGCCATCAGTGTCCGACAATAGCGCTTCTTCATCGGATATCAGCCGGGATCTCACGCTCTCTGGAACTGTTTATTTCAACCATCCAGTGCACCTGCCGTTCTGCCATCAGTGTCCGAGAACAGCGCTTCATCATCGGATAACTGCCGTGAAATACCGCTCTCTGGAACTGTTTATTTCATCCACCGCACCTGCTGTTCTGCCATCAGTGTCCGACAATAGCGCTTCTTCATCGGATATCAGCCGGGATCTCACGCTCTCTGGAACTGTTTATTTCATCCACCGCACCTGCTGTTCTGCCATCAGTGTCCGACAACAGCGCTTCATCATCGGATAACTGCCGTGAAATACCGCTCTCTGGAACTGTTTATTTCATCCACCGCACCTGCTGTTCTGCCATCAGTGTCCGACAACAGCGCTTCATCATCGGATATCTGCCGTGAAATACCGCTCTCTGGATCTGCTCTGTTCTGGCAGGTAATCAGGGAGATTTTAAGTAGATGAGTGTCCGGGAATAGTGCACGGCACTCGGGCAGGTCACGCCGCGTAACCCGCCCCATATCCCGGTTCCCGAACCCGCTTTTCCGCCCAAAGTTGTCCGAAGATGCTTAGGCCCAGCTGGGGAACGCTCCCCACGAAGCCCGGGTCTCAGCCCTGGAGCCCTGTGTTTCCGAAAACCAGGTTTCTGAAATCTGCGACCTGGTGGCCCAGTGATGTCAGCTGGAACTTTTTTTTTCCGGTCCGCTCAAAATTCTCCAGGCATTTTCTGAGCTTTCCTTCACATATTCCGACTTTTACTTAGTTTCTGACGGAGCCAAAAAAGTCCGGGTTTTTTTGCCCTCCTTATCGTCCCGACTGGAAACTTTAACTCCGTATTTTAAGTCAGAAAATTAAAGTTCTTTTCATCCAGGAGACCGACCCTTCCTTCAAAGCGTCCCAAGTGGTCCTTCGTCATCGGATATCTGTCGGGAAATACCGCTCCATGGAACTGTTTATTTCATCCATCCGCTGCACCTGCTGTTCTGCCATCAGTGTCCGTGAACAGTGCTTCTTCATCGGATATCAGCCGGGATCTCACGCTCTCTGGAACTGTTTAATTCATCCATCCACTGCACCTGCTGTTCTGACATCAGCATCCGAGAATAGTGTCCCGTACTGGGACATGGTCTGGGATCTCCCGCTCCATGGAACTATGTTCTGTTTATTTCCTTCATCCACTGCACCTGCTGTTCTGACATCAGCATCCGACAATAGTGTCCCGTACTGGGACATGGTCAGGGATCTCCCGCTGTCTGGAACTGTGTATTCATCCATCCGCTGCACCTGCTGTTCTGCCATCAGTGTCCGTGAACAGTGCTTCTTCATCGGATATCAGCCGGGATCTCACGCTCTCTGGAACTGTTTAATTCATCCATCCACTGCACCTGCTGTTCTGACATCAGCATCCGAGAATAGTGTCCCGTACTGGGACATGGTCTGGGATCTCCCGCTCCATGGAACTATGTTCTGTTTATTTCCTTCATCCACTGCACCTGCTGTTCTGACATCAGCATCCGACAATAGTGTCCCGTACTGGGACATGGTCAGGGATCTCCCGCTGTCTGGAACTGTGTATTCATCCATCCGCTGCACCTGCTGTTCTGCCATCAGTGTCCGTGAACAGTGCTTCTTCATCGGATATCAGCCGGGATCTCACGCTCTCTGGAACTGTTTAATTCATCCATCCACTGCACCTGCTGTTCTGACATCAGCATCCGAGAATAGTGTCCCGTACTGGGACATGGTCTGGGATCTCCCGCTCCATGGAACTATGTTCTGTTTATTTCCTTCATCCACTGCACCTGCTGTTCTGACATCAGCATCCGACAATAGTGTCCCGTACTGGGACATGGTCAGGGATCTCCCGCTGTCTGGAACTGTGTATTCATCCATCCGCTGCACCTGCTGTTCTGCCATCAGTGTCCGTGAACAGTGCTTCTTCATCGGATATCAGCCGGGATCTCACGCTCTCTGGAACTGTTTAATTCATCCATCCACTGCACCTGCTGTTCTGACATCAGCATCCGAGAATAGTGTCCCGTACTGGGACATGGTCTGGGATCTCCCGCTCCATGGAACTATGTTCTGTTTATTTCCTTCATCCACTGCACCTGCTGTTCTGACATCAGCATCCGACAATAGTGTCCCGTACTGGGACATGGTCAGGGATCTCCCGCTGTCTGGAACTGTGTATTCATCCATCCGCTGCACCTGCTGTTCTGCCATCAGTGTCCGTGAACAGTGCTTCTTCATCGGATATCAGCCGGGATCTCACGCTCTCTGGAACTGTTTAATTCATCCATCCACTGCACCTGCTGTTCTGACATCAGCATCCGAGAATAGTGTCCCGTACTGGGACATGGTCTGGGATCTCCCGCTCCATGGAACTATGTTCTGTTTATTTCCTTCATCCACTGCACCTGCTGTTCTGACATCAGCATCCGACAATAGTGTCCCGTACTGGGACATGGTCAGGGATCTCCCGCTGTCTGGAACTGTGTATTCATCCATCCGCTGCACCTGCTGTTCTGCCATCAGTGTCCGTGAACAGTGCTTCTTCATCGGATATCAGCCGGGATCTCACGCTCTCTGGAACTGTTTAATTCATCCATCCACTGCACCTGCTGTTCTGACATCAGCATCCGAGAATAGTGTCCCGTACTGGGACATGGTCTGGGATCTCCCGCTCCATGGAACTATGTTCTGTTTATTTCCTTCATCCACTGCACCTGCTGTTCTGACATCAGCATCCGACAATAGTGTCCCGTACTGGGACATGGTCAGGGATCTCCCGCTGTCTGGAACTGTGTATTCATCCATCCGCTGCACCTGCTGTTCTGCCATCAGTGTCCGTGAACAGTGCTTCTTCATCGGATATCAGCCGGGATCTCACGCTCTCTGGAACTGTTTATTTCATCCATCCGCTGCACCTGCTGTTCTGACATCAGCATCCGAGAATAGTGTCCCGTACTGGGACATGGTCTGGGATATCCCGCTCTCTGGAACTATGTTCTGTTTATTTACTTCATCCACTGCACCTGCTGTTCTGACATCAGCATCCGAGAATAGTGTCCCGTACTGGGACATGGTCTGGCATATCCCCGTCTCTGGAACTATGTTCTGTTCATTTCCTTCATCCAGTGCACCTGCTGTTCTGCCATCAGTGTCCGACAATAGCGCTTCATCATCGGATATCTGCCGTGAAATACCGCTCTCTGGATCTGCTCTGTTCTGGCAGGTAATCAGGGAGATTTTAAGTAGATGAGTGTCCGGGAATAGTGGGCCGTTCTGGGACTTGGTCTGGGATATCCCGCTCTCTGGAACTATGTTCTGTTTATTTCCTTCATCCAGTGCACCTGCTGTTCTGCCATCAGTGTCCGACAATAGCGCGCCGTTCTGGGACTTGGTCTGGGATATCCCGCTCTCTGGAACTATGTTCTGTTAATTTCCTTCATCCAGTGCACCTGCTGTTCTGCCATCAGTGTCCGACAATAGCGCTTCATCATCGGATATCTGTCGTGAAATACCGCTCTCTGGAACTGTGTATTAGTCCGTCCGCTGCACCTGCTGTTCTGACATCAGCATCCGAGAATAGTGCGCCGTTCTGGGACATGGTCTGGTCTCTGCCGCTCTCTGGAACTCTGTATTCATCCATGCGTTACACCTGCTGTTCTGACATCAGCATCCGAGAATTGTGTCCCGTACAGGGACATGGTCTGGTCTCTGCCGCTCTCTGGAACTCTGTATTCATCCATGCGTTACACCTGCTGTTCTGACATCAGCATCCGAGAATAGTGTCCCATACAGGGACATGGTCTGGTCTCTGCCGCTCTCTGGAACTCTGTATTCATCCGTCCACTGCACCTGCTGTTCTGCCATCAGCATCCGAGAATAGTGCCCCGTACTGGGACATCAGCCAGGACGCACCGCCGTCATCTCGTTCGTTCGCTCAGTCATCCATCCACGAAAGCTACCGATCAGCCACAGTGCCCGGAATGATGCCTCCTGCCGGGGTAGCGTCCGCTTGCTCCCCGACAGCCAGTTCTGCATGAGGCTCCGGTTCTTCCACCCCCGCCACTGTCCGAGGGTGTCCGAAAATACTGAGGTCTGAGTCGGATCCGAACCGCACAACCACACGGTCTTCACGACTGGAGGCCTATGTTTCTAAAAACCGGGTTTCAGGAATCTGCGACCTGGTGGCCCAGTGATGTCGGCTGGAACTTTTTTTTTCCGGTCCGCTCAAAATTCTCCAGGCATTTTCTGAGCTTTCCTTCACATAGTCCGACTTTTACTTAGTTTCTGACGGAGCCAAAAAAGTCCGGGTTTTTTTGCCCTCCTTATCGTCCCGACTGGAAACTTTAACTCCGTATTTTAAGTCAGAAAATTAAAGTTCTTTTCATCCAGGAGACCGACCCTTCCTTCAAAGTGTCCCATACAGTGCTTCGTCATCGGACATCGGCCGGGATCTCCCGCTCTCTGGAACTGTGTATTCATCCATGCGGTACACCTGCTGTTCTGCCATCACTGTCCGGGAATAGTGTGTCGTTCTGGGACTTGGTCTGGTCTCTGCCGCTCTCTGGAGCTCTTTATTCATCCATCATGTACACGTGCTGGTCTGCCATCACTGTCCGGGAATAGTGTGTCGTTCTGGGTCATGGTCTGGGTTCTGCCGCTCTCTGGAACTCTTTATTCATCCATGCGGTACACCTGCTGGTCTGCCATCACTGTCCGGGAATAGTGTACCGTTCTGGGACTTGGTCTGGTCTCTGCCGCTCTCTGGAGCTCTTTATTCATCCATCCACTGCACCTGCTGTTCTGCCATCACTGTCCGGGAACAGTGTGCCGTTCTGGGTCATGGTCTGGGATATCACGCTCTCTGGAACTCTTTATTCATCCATCATGTACACCTGCTGGTCTGCCATCACTGTCCGGGAATAGTGTACCGTTCTGGGACTTGGTCTGGTCTCTGCCGCTCTCTGGAACTCTTTATTCATCCATGCGGTACACCTGCTGTTCTGCCATCACTGTCCGGGAACAGTGTGCCATTCTGGGTCATGGTCTGGGATATCACGCTCTCTGGAACTCTTTATTCATCCATCATGTACACCTGCTGTTCTGCCATCACTGTCCGGGAATAGTGTGTCGTTCTGGGTCATGGTCTGGGATATCACGCTCTCTGGAACTCTTTATTCATCCATGCGGTACACCTGCCGTTCTGCCATCACTGTCCGAGAATAGTGTGTCGTTCTGGGACTTGGTCTGGTCTCTGCCGCTCTCTGGAGCTCTTTATTCATCCATCCACTGCACCTGCTGTTCTGCCATCACTGTCCGGGAATAGTGTGTCGTTCTGGGACTTGGTCTGGTCTCTGCCGCTCTCTGGAACTCTTTATTCATCCATGGGGTACACCTGCTGGTCTGCCATCACTGTCCGGGAACAGTGTGCCGTTCTGGGTCATGGTCTGGGATATCACGCTCTCTGGAACTATGTTCTGATTATTTCCTTCATCCACTGCACCTGCTGTTCTGCCATCAGTGTCCGACAACAGCGCTTCATCATCGGATAACTGCCGTGAAATACCGCTCTCTGGATCTGCTCTGTTCTGGCAGGTAATCAGGGAGATTTTAAGTAGATGAGTGTCCGGGAATAGTGGGCCGTTCTGGGACTTGGTCTGGGATATCACGCTCTCTGGAACTATGTTCTGTTTATTTCCTTCATCCAGTGCACCTGCTGTTCTGCCATCAGTGTCCGACAATAGCGCGCCGTTCTGGGACTTGGTCTGGGATATCCCGCTCTCTGGAACTATGTTCTGTTTATTTCCTTCATCCAGTGCACCTGCTGTTCTGCCATCAGTGTCCGACAATAGCGCTTCATCATCGGATATCTGTCGTGAAATACCGCTCTCTGGAACTGTGTATTAGTCCGTCCGCTGCACCTGCTGTTCTGACATCAGCATCCGAGAATAGTGTGCCGTTCTGGGACATGGTCTGGGATCTCCCGCTGTCTGGAACTGTGTGTTCATCCATACGTTACACCTGCTGTTCTGACATCAGCATCCGAGAATGGTGTGCCGTTCTGGGACATGGTCTGGGATCTCCCGCTGTCTGGAACTGTGTATTAGTCCGTCCGCTGCACCTGCTGTTCTGACATCAGCATCCGAGAATAGTGCGCCGTTCTGGGACATGGTCTGGTCTCTGCCGCTCTCTGGAACTCTGTATTCATCCATGCGTTACACCTGCTGTTCTGACATCAGCATCCGAGAATAGTGTCCCGTACAGGGACATGGTCTGGTCTCTGCCGCTCTCTGGAACTCTGTATTCATCCATGCGTTACACCTGCTGTTCTGACATCAGCATCCGAGAATAGTGTGCCGTTATGGGACATGGTCTGGGATCTCCTGCTCTATGGAACTGTTTACTTCATCCATCCACTGCACCTGCTGTTCTGCCATCAGTGTCCGACAATAGCGCTTCTTCATCGGATATCAGCCGGGATCTCACGCTCTCTGGAACTGTTTAATTCATCCATCCACTGCACCTGCTGTTCTGCCATCAGTGTCCGACAATAGCGCTTCTTCATCGGATATCAGCCGGGATCTCCTGCTCTATGGAACTGTTTACTTCATCCATCCACTGCACCTGCTGTTCTGCCATCAGTGTCCGACAATAGCGCTTCTTCATCGGATATCAGCCGGGATCTCACGCTCTCTGGAACTGTTTAATTCATCCATCCACTGCACCTGCTGTTCTGCCATCAGTGTCCGACAATAGCGCTTCTTCATCGGATATCAGCCGGGATCTCACGCTCTCTGGAACTGTTTAATTCATCCATCCACTGCACCTGCTGTTCTGCCATCAGTGTCCGACAATAGCGCTTCTTCATCGGATATCAGCCGGGATCTCACGCTCTCTGGAACTGTTTATTTCATCCACCGCACCTGCTGTTCTGCCATCAGTGTCCGAGAACAGCGCTTCATCATCGGATAACTGCCGTGAAATACCGCTCTCTGGAACTGTTTATTTCATCCACCGCACCTGCTGTTCTGCCATCAGTGTCCGACAATAGCGCTTCTTCATCGGATATCAGCCGGGATCTCACGCTCTCTGGAACTGTTTATTTCATCCACCGCACCTGCTGTTCTGCCATCAGTGTCCGACAACAGCGCTTCATCATCGGATAACTGCCGTGAAATACCGCTCTCTGGAACTGTTTATTTCATCCACCGCACCTGCTGTTCTGCCATCAGTGTCCGACAACAGCGCTTCATCATCGGATATCTGCCGTGAAATACCGCTCTCTGGATCTGCTCTGTTCTGGCAGGTAATCAGGGAGATTTTAAGTAGATGAGTGTCCGGGAATAGTGCACGGCACTCGGGCAGGTCACGCCGCGTAACCCGCCCCATATCCCGGTTCCCGAACCCGCTTTTCCGCCCAAAGTTGTCCGAAGATGCTTAGGCCCAGCTGGGGAACGCTCCCCACGAAGCCCGGGTCTCAGCCCTGGAGCCCTGTGTTTCCGAAAACCAGGTTTCTGAAATCTGCGACCTGGTGGCCCAGTGATGTCAGCTGGAACTTTTTTTTTCCGGTCCGCTCAAAATTCTCCAGGCATTTTCTGAGCTTTCCTTCACATATTCCGACTTTTACTTAGTTTCTGACGGAGCCAAAAAAGTCCGGGTTTTTTTGCCCTCCTTATCGTCCCGACTGGAAACTTTAACTCCGTATTTTAAGTCAGAAAATTAAAGTTCTTTTCATCCAGGAGACCGACCCTTCCTTCAAAGCGTCCCAAGTGGTCCTTCGTCATCGGATATCTGTCGGGAAATACCGCTCCATGGAACTGTTTATTTCATCCATCCGCTGCACCTGCTGTTCTGCCATCAGTGTCCGTGAACAGTGCTTCTTCATCGGATATCAGCCGGGATCTCACGCTCTCTGGAACTGTTTAATTCATCCATCCACTGCACCTGCTGTTCTGACATCAGCATCCGAGAATAGTGTCCCGTACTGGGACATGGTCTGGGATCTCCCGCTCCATGGAACTATGTTCTGTTTATTTCCTTCATCCACTGCACCTGCTGTTCTGACATCAGCATCCGACAATAGTGTCCCGTACTGGGACATGGTCAGGGATCTCCCGCTGTCTGGAACTGTGTATTCATCCATCCGCTGCACCTGCTGTTCTGCCATCAGTGTCCGTGAACAGTGCTTCTTCATCGGATATCAGCCGGGATCTCACGCTCTCTGGAACTGTTTAATTCATCCATCCACTGCACCTGCTGTTCTGACATCAGCATCCGAGAATAGTGTCCCGTACTGGGACATGGTCTGGGATCTCCCGCTCCATGGAACTATGTTCTGTTTATTTCCTTCATCCACTGCACCTGCTGTTCTGACATCAGCATCCGACAATAGTGTCCCGTACTGGGACATGGTCAGGGATCTCCCGCTGTCTGGAACTGTGTATTCATCCATCCGCTGCACCTGCTGTTCTGCCATCAGTGTCCGTGAACAGTGCTTCTTCATCGGATATCAGCCGGGATCTCACGCTCTCTGGAACTGTTTAATTCATCCATCCACTGCACCTGCTGTTCTGACATCAGCATCCGAGAATAGTGTCCCGTACTGGGACATGGTCTGGGATCTCCCGCTCCATGGAACTATGTTCTGTTTATTTCCTTCATCCACTGCACCTGCTGTTCTGACATCAGCATCCGACAATAGTGTCCCGTACTGGGACATGGTCAGGGATCTCCCGCTGTCTGGAACTGTGTATTCATCCATCCGCTGCACCTGCTGTTCTGCCATCAGTGTCCGTGAACAGTGCTTCTTCATCGGATATCAGCCGGGATCTCACGCTCTCTGGAACTGTTTAATTCATCCATCCACTGCACCTGCTGTTCTGACATCAGCATCCGAGAATAGTGTCCCGTACTGGGACATGGTCTGGGATCTCCCGCTCCATGGAACTATGTTCTGTTTATTTCCTTCATCCACTGCACCTGCTGTTCTGACATCAGCATCCGACAATAGTGTCCCGTACTGGGACATGGTCAGGGATCTCCCGCTGTCTGGAACTGTGTATTCATCCATCCGCTGCACCTGCTGTTCTGCCATCAGTGTCCGTGAACAGTGCTTCTTCATCGGATATCAGCCGGGATCTCACGCTCTCTGGAACTGTTTAATTCATCCATCCACTGCACCTGCTGTTCTGACATCAGCATCCGAGAATAGTGTCCCGTACTGGGACATGGTCTGGGATCTCCCGCTCCATGGAACTATGTTCTGTTTATTTCCTTCATCCACTGCACCTGCTGTTCTGACATCAGCATCCGACAATAGTGTCCCGTACTGGGACATGGTCAGGGATCTCCCGCTGTCTGGAACTGTGTATTCATCCATCCGCTGCACCTGCTGTTCTGCCATCAGTGTCCGTGAACAGTGCTTCTTCATCGGATATCAGCCGGGATCTCACGCTCTCTGGAACTGTTTAATTCATCCATCCACTGCACCTGCTGTTCTGACATCAGCATCCGAGAATAGTGTCCCGTACTGGGACATGGTCTGGGATCTCCCGCTCCATGGAACTATGTTCTGTTTATTTCCTTCATCCACTGCACCTGCTGTTCTGACATCAGCATCCGACAATAGTGTCCCGTACTGGGACATGGTCAGGGATCTCCCGCTGTCTGGAACTGTGTATTCATCCATCCGCTGCACCTGCTGTTCTGCCATCAGTGTCCGTGAACAGTGCTTCTTCATCGGATATCAGCCGGGATCTCACGCTCTCTGGAACTGTTTATTTCATCCATCCGCTGCACCTGCTGTTCTGACATCAGCATCCGAGAATAGTGTCCCGTACTGGGACATGGTCTGGGATATCCCGCTCTCTGGAACTATGTTCTGTTTATTTACTTCATCCACTGCACCTGCTGTTCTGACATCAGCATCCGAGAATAGTGTCCCGTACTGGGACATGGTCTGGCATATCCCCGTCTCTGGAACTATGTTCTGTTCATTTCCTTCATCCAGTGCACCTGCTGTTCTGCCATCAGTGTCCGACAATAGCGCTTCATCATCGGATATCTGCCGTGAAATACCGCTCTCTGGATCTGCTCTGTTCTGGCAGGTAATCAGGGAGATTTTAAGTAGATGAGTGTCCGGGAATAGTGGGCCGTTCTGGGACTTGGTCTGGGATATCCCGCTCTCTGGAACTATGTTCTGTTTATTTCCTTCATCCAGTGCACCTGCTGTTCTGCCATCAGTGTCCGACAATAGCGCGCCGTTCTGGGACTTGGTCTGGGATATCCCGCTCTCTGGAACTATGTTCTGTTAATTTCCTTCATCCAGTGCACCTGCTGTTCTGCCATCAGTGTCCGACAATAGCGCTTCATCATCGGATATCTGTCGTGAAATACCGCTCTCTGGAACTGTGTATTAGTCCGTCCGCTGCACCTGCTGTTCTGACATCAGCATCCGAGAATAGTGCGCCGTTCTGGGACATGGTCTGGTCTCTGCCGCTCTCTGGAACTCTGTATTCATCCATGCGTTACACCTGCTGTTCTGACATCAGCATCCGAGAATTGTGTCCCGTACAGGGACATGGTCTGGTCTCTGCCGCTCTCTGGAACTCTGTATTCATCCATGCGTTACACCTGCTGTTCTGACATCAGCATCCGAGAATAGTGTCCCATACAGGGACATGGTCTGGTCTCTGCCGCTCTCTGGAACTCTGTATTCATCCGTCCACTGCACCTGCTGTTCTGCCATCAGCATCCGAGAATAGTGCCCCGTACTGGGACATCAGCCAGGACGCACCGCCGTCATCTCGTTCGTTCGCTCAGTCATCCATCCACGAAAGCTACCGATCAGCCACAGTGCCCGGAATGATGCCTCCTGCCGGGGTAGCGTCCGCTTGCTCCCCGACAGCCAGTTCTGCATGAGGCTCCGGTTCTTCCACCCCCGCCACTGTCCGAGGGTGTCCGAAAATACTGAGGTCTGAGTCGGATCCGAACCGCACAACCACACGGTCTTCACGACTGGAGGCCTATGTTTCTAAAAACCGGGTTTCAGGAATCTGCGACCTGGTGGCCCAGTGATGTCGGCTGGAACTTTTTTTTTCCGGTCCGCTCAAAATTCTCCAGGCATTTTCTGAGCTTTCCTTCACATAGTCCGACTTTTACTTAGTTTCTGACGGAGCCAAAAAAGTCCGGGTTTTTTTGCCCTCCTTATCGTCCCGACTGGAAACTTTAACTCCGTATTTTAAGTCAGAAAATTAAAGTTCTTTTCATCCAGGAGACCGACCCTTCCTTCAAAGTGTCCCATACAGTGCTTCGTCATCGGACATCGGCCGGGATCTCCCGCTCTCTGGAACTGTGTATTCATCCATGCGGTACACCTGCTGTTCTGCCATCACTGTCCGGGAATAGTGTGTCGTTCTGGGACTTGGTCTGGTCTCTGCCGCTCTCTGGAGCTCTTTATTCATCCATCATGTACACGTGCTGGTCTGCCATCACTGTCCGGGAATAGTGTGTCGTTCTGGGTCATGGTCTGGGTTCTGCCGCTCTCTGGAACTCTTTATTCATCCATGCGGTACACCTGCTGGTCTGCCATCACTGTCCGGGAATAGTGTACCGTTCTGGGACTTGGTCTGGTCTCTGCCGCTCTCTGGAGCTCTTTATTCATCCATCCACTGCACCTGCTGTTCTGCCATCACTGTCCGGGAACAGTGTGCCGTTCTGGGTCATGGTCTGGGATATCACGCTCTCTGGAACTCTTTATTCATCCATCATGTACACCTGCTGGTCTGCCATCACTGTCCGGGAATAGTGTACCGTTCTGGGACTTGGTCTGGTCTCTGCCGCTCTCTGGAACTCTTTATTCATCCATGCGGTACACCTGCTGTTCTGCCATCACTGTCCGGGAACAGTGTGCCATTCTGGGTCATGGTCTGGGATATCACGCTCTCTGGAACTCTTTATTCATCCATCATGTACACCTGCTGTTCTGCCATCACTGTCCGGGAATAGTGTGTCGTTCTGGGTCATGGTCTGGGATATCACGCTCTCTGGAACTCTTTATTCATCCATGCGGTACACCTGCCGTTCTGCCATCACTGTCCGAGAATAGTGTGTCGTTCTGGGACTTGGTCTGGTCTCTGCCGCTCTCTGGAGCTCTTTATTCATCCATCCACTGCACCTGCTGTTCTGCCATCACTGTCCGGGAATAGTGTGTCGTTCTGGGACTTGGTCTGGTCTCTGCCGCTCTCTGGAACTCTTTATTCATCCATGGGGTACACCTGCTGGTCTGCCATCACTGTCCGGGAACAGTGTGCCGTTCTGGGTCATGGTCTGGGATATCACGCTCTCTGGAACTATGTTCTGATTATTTCCTTCATCCACTGCACCTGCTGTTCTGCCATCAGTGTCCGACAACAGCGCTTCATCATCGGATAACTGCCGTGAAATACCGCTCTCTGGATCTGCTCTGTTCTGGCAGGTAATCAGGGAGATTTTAAGTAGATGAGTGTCCGGGAATAGTGGGCCGTTCTGGGACTTGGTCTGGGATATCACGCTCTCTGGAACTATGTTCTGTTTATTTCCTTCATCCAGTGCACCTGCTGTTCTGCCATCAGTGTCCGACAATAGCGCGCCGTTCTGGGACTTGGTCTGGGATATCCCGCTCTCTGGAACTATGTTCTGTTTATTTCCTTCATCCAGTGCACCTGCTGTTCTGCCATCAGTGTCCGACAATAGCGCTTCATCATCGGATATCTGTCGTGAAATACCGCTCTCTGGAACTGTGTATTAGTCCGTCCGCTGCACCTGCTGTTCTGACATCAGCATCCGAGAATAGTGTGCCGTTCTGGGACATGGTCTGGGATCTCCCGCTGTCTGGAACTGTGTGTTCATCCATACGTTACACCTGCTGTTCTGACATCAGCATCCGAGAATGGTGTGCCGTTCTGGGACATGGTCTGGGATCTCCCGCTGTCTGGAACTGTGTATTAGTCCGTCCGCTGCACCTGCTGTTCTGACATCAGCATCCGAGAATAGTGCGCCGTTCTGGGACATGGTCTGGTCTCTGCCGCTCTCTGGAACTCTGTATTCATCCATGCGTTACACCTGCTGTTCTGACATCAGCATCCGAGAATAGTGTCCCGTACAGGGACATGGTCTGGTCTCTGCCGCTCTCTGGAACTCTGTATTCATCCATGCGTTACACCTGCTGTTCTGACATCAGCATCCGAGAATAGTGTGCCGTTATGGGACATGGTCTGGGATCTCCTGCTCTATGGAACTGTTTACTTCATCCATCCACTGCACCTGCTGTTCTGCCATCAGTGTCCGACAATAGCGCTTCTTCATCGGATATCAGCCGGGATCTCACGCTCTCTGGAACTGTTTAATTCATCCATCCACTGCACCTGCTGTTCTGCCATCAGTGTCCGACAATAGCGCTTCTTCATCGGATATCAGCCGGGATCTCCTGCTCTATGGAACTGTTTACTTCATCCATCCACTGCACCTGCTGTTCTGCCATCAGTGTCCGACAATAGCGCTTCTTCATCGGATATCAGCCGGGATCTCACGCTCTCTGGAACTGTTTAATTCATCCATCCACTGCACCTGCTGTTCTGCCATCAGTGTCCGACAATAGCGCTTCTTCATCGGATATCAGCCGGGATCTCACGCTCTCTGGAACTGTTTAATTCATCCATCCACTGCACCTGCTGTTCTGCCATCAGTGTCCGACAATAGCGCTTCTTCATCGGATATCAGCCGGGATCTCACGCTCTCTGGAACTGTTTATTTCATCCACCGCACCTGCTGTTCTGCCATCAGTGTCCGACAACAGCGCTTCATCATCGGATAACTGCCGTGAAATACCGCTCTCTGGAACTGTTTATTTCATCCACCGCACCTGCTGTTCTGCCATCAGTGTCCGACAATAGCGCTTCTTCATCGGATATCAGCCGGGATCTCACGCTCTCTGGAACTGTTTATTTCATCCACCGCACCTGCTGTTCTGCCATCAGTGTCCGACAACAGCGCTTCATCATCGGATAACTGCCGTGAAATACCGCTCTCTGGAACTGTTTATTTCATCCACCGCACCTGCTGTTCTGCCATCAGTGTCCGACAATAGCGCTTCTTCATCGGATATCAGCCGGGATCTCACGCTCTCTGGAACTGTTTATTTCATCCACCGCACCTGCTGTTCTGCCATCAGTGTCCGACAACAGCGCTTCATCATCGGATAGCTGCCGTGAAATACCGCTCTCTGGATCTGCTCTGTTCTGGCAGGTAATCAGGGAGATTTTAAGTAGATGAGTGTCCGGGAATAGTGCACTGCACTCGGGCAGGTCACGCCGCGTAACCCGCCCCGTATCCCGGTTCCCGAACCCGCTTTTCCGCCCAAAGTTGTCCGAAGATGCTTAGGCCCAGCTGGGGAACGCTCCCCACGAAGCCCGGGTCTCAGCCCTGGAGCCCTGTGTTTCCGAAAACCAGGTTTCTGAAATCTGCGACCTGGTGGCCCAGTGATGTCAGCTGGAACTTTTTTTTTCCGGTCCGCTCAAAATTCTCCAGGGGATTTTAGGGCTTTGCGCCACATATTCCGACTTTTACTTAGTTTCTGACGGAGCCAAAAAAGTCCGGGTTTTTTTGCCCTCCTTATCGTCCCGACTGGAAACTTTAACTTTTTTTTTAAGTCAGAAAATTAAAGTCTTTTTCATCCAGGAGACCGACCCTTCCTTCAAAGCGTCCCAAGTGGTCCTTCGTCATCGGATATCTGTCGGGAAATACCGCTCCATGGAACTGTTTATTTCATCCATCCGCTGCACCTGCTGTTCTGCCATCAGTGTCCGACAATAGCGCTTCTTCATCGGATATCTGCCGGGATCTCACGCTCTCTGGAACTGTTTATTTCATCCATCCACTGCACCTGCTGTTCTGACATCAGCATCCGAGAATAGTGTCCCGTACTGGGACATGGTCTGGGATATCCCGCTCTCTGGAACTATGTTCTGATTATTTCCTTCATCCACTGCACCTGCTGTTCTGACATCAGCATCCGAGAATAGTGTCCCGTACTGGGACATGGTCTGGCATATCCCGCTCTCTGGAACTGTGTATTCATCCATCCACTGCACCTGCTGTTCTGCCATCAGTGTCCGTGAACAGTGCTTCTTCATGGGATATCAGCCGGGATCTCACGCTCTCTGGAACTGTTTATTTCATCCACCGCACCTGCTGTTCTGCCATCAGTGTCCGACAACAGCGCTTCATCATCGGATAGCTGCCGTGAAATACCGCTCTCTGGATCTGCTCTGTTCTGGCAGGTAATCAGGGAGATTTTAAGTAGATGAGTGTCCGGGAATAGTGGGCCGTTCTGGGACTTGGTCTGGGATATCCCGCTCTCTGGAACTATGTTCTGTTTATTTCCTTCATCCAGTGCACCTGCTGTTCTGCCATCAGTGTCCGACAATAGCGCGCCGTTCTGGGACTTGGTCTGGGATATCCCGCTCTCTGGAACTATGTTCTGTTTATTTCCTTCATCCAGTGCACCTGCTGTTCTGCCATCAGTGTCCGACAATAGCGCTTCATCATCGGATATCTGTCGTGAAATACCGCTCTCTGGAACTGTGTATTAGTCCGTCCGCTGCACCTGCTGTTCTGACATCAGCATCCGAGAATAGTGCGCCGTTCTGGGACATGGTCTGGTCTCTGCCGCTCTCTGGAACTCTGTATTCATCCATGCGTTACACCTGCTGTTCTGACATCAGCATCCGAGAATAGTGTCCCGTACAGGGACATGGTCTGGTCTCTGCCGCTCTCTGGAACTCTGTATTCATCCATGCGTTACACCTGCTGTTCTGACATCAGCATCCGAGAATGGTGTGCCGTTCTGGGACATGGTCTGGGATCTCCCGCTGTCTGGAACTGTGTGTTCATCCATCCACTGCACCTGCTGTTCTGACATCAGCATCCGAGAATAGTGTCCCGTACTGGGACATGGTCAGGGATCTCCCGCTGTCTGGAACTGTGTGTTCATCCATACGTTACACCTGCTGTTCTGACATCAGCATCCGAGAATAGTGGGCCGTTCTGGGACATGGTCTGGGATATCACGCTGTCTGGAACTGTGTGTTCATCCGTCCACTGCACCTGCTGTTCTGCCATCAGCATCCGAGAATAGTGCCCCGTACTGGGACATCAGCCAGGACGCACCGCCGTCATCTCGTTCGTTCGCTCAGTCATCCATCCACGAAAGCTACCGATCAGCCACAGTGCCCGGAATGATGCCTCCTGCCGGGGTAGCGTCCGCTTGCTCCCCGACAGCCAGTTCTGCATGAGGCTCCGGTTCTTCCACCCCCGCCACTGTCCGAGGGTGTCCGAAAATACTGAGGTCTGAGTCGGATCCGAACCGCACAAACGCCGGTCTTCACGACTGGAGGCCTATGTTTCTAAAAACCGGGTTTCAGGAATCTGCGACCTGGTGGCCCAGTGATGTCGGCTGGAACTTTTTTTTTCCGGTCCGCTCAAAATTCTCCAGGCATTTTCTGAGCTTTCCTTCACATAGTCCGACTTTTACTTAGTTTCTGACGGAGCCAAAAAAGTCCGGGTTTTTTTGCCCTCCTTATCGTCCCGACTGGAAACTTTAACTCCGTATTTTAAGTCAGAAAATTAAAGTTCTTTTCATCCAGGAGACCGACCCTTCCTTCAAAGTGTCCCATACAGTGCTTCGTCATCGGACATCGGCCGGGATCTCCCGCTCTCTGGAACTCTTTATTCATCCATGCGGTACACCTGCTGGTCTGCCATCACTGTCCGGGAATAGTGTACCGTTCTGGGACTTGGTCTGGTCTCTGCCGCTCTCTGGAGCTCTTTATTCATCCATCCACTGCACCTGCTGTTCTGCCATCACTGTCCGGGAACAGTGTGCCGTTCTGGGTCATGGTCTGGGATATCACGCTCTCTGGAACTCTTTATTCATCCATCATGTACACCTGCTGGTCTGCCATCACTGTCCGGGAATAGTGTACCGTTCTGGGACTTGGTCTGGTCTCTGCCGCTCTCTGGAACTCTTTATTCATCCATGCGGTACACCTGCTGTTCTGCCATCACTGTCCGGGAACAGTGTGCCATTCTGGGTCATGGTCTGGGATATCACGCTCTCTGGAACTCTTTATTCATCCATCATGTACACCTGCTGTTCTGCCATCACTGTCCGGGAATAGTGTGTCGTTCTGGGTCATGGTCTGGGATATCACGCTCTCTGGAACTCTTTATTCATCCATGCGGTACACCTGCCGTTCTGCCATCACTGTCCGAGAATAGTGTGTCGTTCTGGGACTTGGTCTGGTCTCTGCCGCTCTCTGGAGCTCTTTATTCATCCATGCGGTACACCTGCTGGTCTGTCATCACTGTCCGGGAACAGTGTGCCGTTCTGGGACTTGGTCTGGTCTCTGCCGCTCTCTGGAGCTCTTTATTCATCCATGCGGTACACCTGCTGGTCTGCCATCACTGTCCGGGAACAGTGTACCGTTCTGGGACTTGGTCTGGTCTCTGCCGCTCTCTGGAGCTCTTTATTCATCCATGCGGTACACCTGCTGTTCTGCCATCACTGTCCGGGAATAGTGTGTCGTTCTGGGACTTGGTCTGGTCTCTGCCGCTCTCTGGAACTCTGTATTCATCCATGGGGTACACCTGCTGGTCTGCCATCACTGTCCGGGAACAGTGTGCCGTTCTGGGTCATGGTCTGGGATATCACGCTCTCTGGAACTATGTTCTGATTATTTCCTTCATCCACTGCACCTGCTGTTCTGCCATCAGTGTCCGACAACAGCGCTTCATCATCGGATAACTGCCGTGAAATACCGCTCTCTGGATCTGCTCTGTTCTGGCAGGTAATCAGGGAGATTTTAAGTAGATGAGTGTCCGGGAATAGCGGGCCGTTCTGGGACTTGGTCTGGGATATCACGCTCTCTGGAACTATGTTCTGTTTATTTCCTTCATCCAGTGCACCTGCTGTTCTGCCATCAGTGTCCGACAATAGCGCGCCGTTCTGGGACTTGGTCTGGGATATCCCGCTCTCTGGAACTATGTTCTGTTTATTTCCTTCATCCAGTGCACCTGCTGTTCTGCCATCAGTGTCCGACAATAGCGCTTCATCATCGGATATCTGTCGTGAAATACCGCTCTCTGGAACTGTGTATTAGTCCGTCCGCTGCACCTGCTGTTCTGACATCAGCATCCGAGAATAGTGTGCCGTTCTGGGACATGGTCTGGGATCTCCCGCTGTCTGGAACTGTGTGTTCATCCATACGTTACACCTGCTGTTCTGACATCAGCATCCGAGAATGGTGTGCCGTTCTGGGACATGGTCTGGGATCTCCCGCTCTCTGGAACTCTTTATTCATCCATGCGGTACACCTGCCGTTCTGCCATCACTGTCCGAGAATAGTGTGTCGTTCTGGGACTTGGTCTGGTCTCTGCCGCTCTCTGGAGCTCTTTATTCATCCATCCACTGCACCTGCTGTTCTGCCATCACTGTCCGGGAATAGTGTGTCGTTCTGGGACTTGGTCTGGTCTCTGCCGCTCTCTGGAACTCTTTATTCATCCATGGGGTACACCTGCTGGTCTGCCATCACTGTCCGGGAACAGTGTGCCGTTCTGGGTCATGGTCTGGGATATCACGCTCTCTGGAACTATGTTCTGATTATTTCCTTCATCCACTGCACCTGCTGTTCTGCCATCAGTGTCCGACAACAGCGCTTCATCATCGGATAACTGCCGTGAAATACCGCTCTCTGGATCTGCTCTGTTCTGGCAGGTAATCAGGGAGATTTTAAGTAGATGAGTGTCCGGGAATAGTGGGCCGTTCTGGGACTTGGTCTGGGATATCACGCTCTCTGGAACTATGTTCTGTTTATTTCCTTCATCCAGTGCACCTGCTGTTCTGCCATCAGTGTCCGACAATAGCGCTTCATCATCGGATATCTGTCGTGAAATACCGCTCTCTGGAACTGTGTATTAGTCCGTCCGCTGCACCTGCTGTTCTGACATCAGCATCCGAGAATAGTGTGCCGTTCTGGGACATGGTCTGGGATCTCCCGCTGTCTGGAACTGTGTGTTCATCCATACGTTACACCTGCTGTTCTGACATCAGCATCCGAGAATGGTGTGCCGTTCTGGGACATGGTCTGGGATCTCCCGCTGTCTGGAACTGTGTATTAGTCCGTCCGCTGCACCTGCTGTTCTGACATCAGCATCCGAGAATAGTGCGCCGTTCTGGGACATGGTCTGGTCTCTGCCGCTCTCTGGAACTCTGTATTCATCCATGCGTTACACCTGCTGTTCTGACATCAGCATCCGAGAATAGTGTCCCGTACAGGGACATGGTCTGGTCTCTGCCGCTCTCTGGAACTCTGTATTCATCCATGCGTTACACCTGCTGTTCTGACATCAGCATCCGAGAATAGTGTGCCGTTATGGGACATGGTCTGGGATCTCCTGCTCTATGGAACTGTTTACTTCATCCATCCACTGCACCTGCTGTTCTGCCATCAGTGTCCGACAATAGCGCTTCTTCATCGGATATCAGCCGGGATCTCACGCTCTCTGGAACTGTTTAATTCATCCATCCACTGCACCTGCTGTTCTGCCATCAGTGTCCGACAATAGCGCTTCTTCATCGGATATCAGCCGGGATCTCCTGCTCTATGGAACTGTTTACTTCATCCATCCACTGCACCTGCTGTTCTGCCATCAGTGTCCGACAATAGCGCTTCTTCATCGGATATCAGCCGGGATCTCACGCTCTCTGGAACTGTTTAATTCATCCATCCACTGCACCTGCTGTTCTGCCATCAGTGTCCGACAATAGCGCTTCTTCATCGGATATCAGCCGGGATCTCACGCTCTCTGGAACTGTTTAATTCATCCATCCACTGCACCTGCTGTTCTGCCATCAGTGTCCGACAATAGCGCTTCTTCATCGGATATCAGCCGGGATCTCACGCTCTCTGGAACTGTTTATTTCATCCACCGCACCTGCTGTTCTGCCATCAGTGTCCGAGAACAGCGCTTCATCATCGGATAACTGCCGTGAAATACCGCTCTCTGGAACTGTTTATTTCATCCACCGCACCTGCTGTTCTGCCATCAGTGTCCGACAATAGCGCTTCTTCATCGGATATCAGCCGGGATCTCACGCTCTCTGGAACTGTTTATTTCATCCACCGCACCTGCTGTTCTGCCATCAGTGTCCGACAACAGCGCTTCATCATCGGATAACTGCCGTGAAATACCGCTCTCTGGAACTGTTTATTTCATCCACCGCACCTGCTGTTCTGCCATCAGTGTCCGACAACAGCGCTTCATCATCGGATATCTGCCGTGAAATACCGCTCTCTGGATCTGCTCTGTTCTGGCAGGTAATCAGGGAGATTTTAAGTAGATGAGTGTCCGGGAATAGTGCACGGCACTCGGGCAGGTCACGCCGCGTAACCCGCCCCATATCCCGGTTCCCGAACCCGCTTTTCCGCCCAAAGTTGTCCGAAGATGCTTAGGCCCAGCTGGGGAACGCTCCCCACGAAGCCCGGGTCTCAGCCCTGGAGCCCTGTGTTTCCGAAAACCAGGTTTCTGAAATCTGCGACCTGGTGGCCCAGTGATGTCAGCTGGAACTTTTTTTTTCCGGTCCGCTCAAAATTCTCCAGGCATTTTCTGAGCTTTCCTTCACATATTCCGACTTTTACTTAGTTTCTGACGGAGCCAAAAAAGTCCGGGTTTTTTTGCCCTCCTTATCGTCCCGACTGGAAACTTTAACTCCGTATTTTAAGTCAGAAAATTAAAGTTCTTTTCATCCAGGAGACCGACCCTTCCTTCAAAGCGTCCCAAGTGGTCCTTCGTCATCGGATATCTGTCGGGAAATACCGCTCCATGGAACTGTTTATTTCATCCATCCGCTGCACCTGCTGTTCTGCCATCAGTGTCCGTGAACAGTGCTTCTTCATCGGATATCAGCCGGGATCTCACGCTCTCTGGAACTGTTTAATTCATCCATCCACTGCACCTGCTGTTCTGACATCAGCATCCGAGAATAGTGTCCCGTACTGGGACATGGTCTGGGATCTCCCGCTCCATGGAACTATGTTCTGTTTATTTCCTTCATCCACTGCACCTGCTGTTCTGACATCAGCATCCGACAATAGTGTCCCGTACTGGGACATGGTCAGGGATCTCCCGCTGTCTGGAACTGTGTATTCATCCATCCGCTGCACCTGCTGTTCTGCCATCAGTGTCCGTGAACAGTGCTTCTTCATCGGATATCAGCCGGGATCTCACGCTCTCTGGAACTGTTTAATTCATCCATCCACTGCACCTGCTGTTCTGACATCAGCATCCGAGAATAGTGTCCCGTACTGGGACATGGTCTGGGATCTCCCGCTCCATGGAACTATGTTCTGTTTATTTCCTTCATCCACTGCACCTGCTGTTCTGACATCAGCATCCGACAATAGTGTCCCGTACTGGGACATGGTCAGGGATCTCCCGCTGTCTGGAACTGTGTATTCATCCATCCGCTGCACCTGCTGTTCTGCCATCAGTGTCCGTGAACAGTGCTTCTTCATCGGATATCAGCCGGGATCTCACGCTCTCTGGAACTGTTTAATTCATCCATCCACTGCACCTGCTGTTCTGACATCAGCATCCGAGAATAGTGTCCCGTACTGGGACATGGTCTGGGATCTCCCGCTCCATGGAACTATGTTCTGTTTATTTCCTTCATCCACTGCACCTGCTGTTCTGACATCAGCATCCGACAATAGTGTCCCGTACTGGGACATGGTCAGGGATCTCCCGCTGTCTGGAACTGTGTATTCATCCATCCGCTGCACCTGCTGTTCTGCCATCAGTGTCCGTGAACAGTGCTTCTTCATCGGATATCAGCCGGGATCTCACGCTCTCTGGAACTGTTTAATTCATCCATCCACTGCACCTGCTGTTCTGACATCAGCATCCGAGAATAGTGTCCCGTACTGGGACATGGTCTGGGATCTCCCGCTCCATGGAACTATGTTCTGTTTATTTCCTTCATCCACTGCACCTGCTGTTCTGACATCAGCATCCGACAATAGTGTCCCGTACTGGGACATGGTCAGGGATCTCCCGCTGTCTGGAACTGTGTATTCATCCATCCGCTGCACCTGCTGTTCTGCCATCAGTGTCCGTGAACAGTGCTTCTTCATCGGATATCAGCCGGGATCTCACGCTCTCTGGAACTGTTTAATTCATCCATCCACTGCACCTGCTGTTCTGACATCAGCATCCGAGAATAGTGTCCCGTACTGGGACATGGTCTGGGATCTCCCGCTCCATGGAACTATGTTCTGTTTATTTCCTTCATCCACTGCACCTGCTGTTCTGACATCAGCATCCGACAATAGTGTCCCGTACTGGGACATGGTCAGGGATCTCCCGCTGTCTGGAACTGTGTATTCATCCATCCGCTGCACCTGCTGTTCTGCCATCAGTGTCCGTGAACAGTGCTTCTTCATCGGATATCAGCCGGGATCTCACGCTCTCTGGAACTGTTTAATTCATCCATCCACTGCACCTGCTGTTCTGACATCAGCATCCGAGAATAGTGTCCCGTACTGGGACATGGTCTGGGATCTCCCGCTCCATGGAACTATGTTCTGTTTATTTCCTTCATCCACTGCACCTGCTGTTCTGACATCAGCATCCGACAATAGTGTCCCGTACTGGGACATGGTCAGGGATCTCCCGCTGTCTGGAACTGTGTATTCATCCATCCGCTGCACCTGCTGTTCTGCCATCAGTGTCCGTGAACAGTGCTTCTTCATCGGATATCAGCCGGGATCTCACGCTCTCTGGAACTGTTTATTTCATCCATCCGCTGCACCTGCTGTTCTGACATCAGCATCCGAGAATAGTGTCCCGTACTGGGACATGGTCTGGGATATCCCGCTCTCTGGAACTATGTTCTGTTTATTTACTTCATCCACTGCACCTGCTGTTCTGACATCAGCATCCGAGAATAGTGTCCCGTACTGGGACATGGTCTGGCATATCCCCGTCTCTGGAACTATGTTCTGTTCATTTCCTTCATCCAGTGCACCTGCTGTTCTGCCATCAGTGTCCGACAATAGCGCTTCATCATCGGATATCTGCCGTGAAATACCGCTCTCTGGATCTGCTCTGTTCTGGCAGGTAATCAGGGAGATTTTAAGTAGATGAGTGTCCGGGAATAGTGGGCCGTTCTGGGACTTGGTCTGGGATATCCCGCTCTCTGGAACTATGTTCTGTTTATTTCCTTCATCCAGTGCACCTGCTGTTCTGCCATCAGTGTCCGACAATAGCGCGCCGTTCTGGGACTTGGTCTGGGATATCCCGCTCTCTGGAACTATGTTCTGTTTATTTCCTTCATCCAGTGCACCTGCTGTTCTGCCATCAGTGTCCGACAATAGCGCGCCGTTCTGGGACTTGGTCTGGGATATCCCGCTCTCTGGAACTATGTTCTGTTTATTTCCTTCATCCAGTGCACCTGCTGTTCTGCCATCAGTGTCCGACAATAGCGCTTCATCATCGGATATCTGTCGTGAAATACCGCTCTCTGGAACTGTGTATTCATCCATGCGTTACACCTGCTGTTCTGACATCAGCATCCGAGAATTGTGTCCCGTACAGGGACATGGTCTGGTCTCTGCCGCTCTCTGGAACTCTGTATTCATCCATGCGTTACACCTGCTGTTCTGACATCAGCATCCGAGAATAGTGTCCCATACAGGGACATGGTCTGGTCTCTGCCGCTCTCTGGAACTCTGTATTCATCCGTCCACTGCACCTGCTGTTCTGCCATCAGCATCCGAGAATAGTGCCCCGTACTGGGACATCAGCCAGGACGCACCGCCGTCATCTCGTTCGTTCGCTCAGTCATCCATCCACGAAAGCTACCGATCAGCCACAGTGCCCGGAATGATGCCTCCTGCCGGGGTAGCGTCCGCTTGCTCCCCGACAGCCAGTTCTGCATGAGGCTCCGGTTCTTCCACCCCCGCCACTGTCCGAGGGTGTCCGAAAATACTGAGGTCTGAGTCGGATCCGAACCGCACAACCACACGGTCTTCACGACTGGAGGCCTATGTTTCTAAAAACCGGGTTTCAGGAATCTGCGACCTGGTGGCCCAGTGATGTCGGCTGGAACTTTTTTTTTCCGGTCCGCTCAAAATTCTCCAGGCATTTTCTGAGCTTTCCTTCACATAGTCCGACTTTTACTTAGTTTCTGACGGAGCCAAAAAAGTCCGGGTTTTTTTGCCCTCCTTATCGTCCCGACTGGAAACTTTAACTCCGTATTTTAAGTCAGAAAATTAAAGTTCTTTTCATCCAGGAGACCGACCCTTCCTTCAAAGTGTCCCATACAGTGCTTCGTCATCGGACATCGGCCGGGATCTCCCGCTCTCTGGAACTGTGTATTCATCCATGCGGTACACCTGCTGTTCTGCCATCACTGTCCGGGAATAGTGTGTCGTTCTGGGACTTGGTCTGGTCTCTGCCGCTCTCTGGAGCTCTTTATTCATCCATCATGTACACGTGCTGGTCTGCCATCACTGTCCGGGAATAGTGTGTCGTTCTGGGTCATGGTCTGGGTTCTGCCGCTCTCTGGAACTCTTTATTCATCCATGCGGTACACCTGCTGGTCTGCCATCACTGTCCGGGAATAGTGTACCGTTCTGGGACTTGGTCTGGTCTCTGCCGCTCTCTGGAGCTCTTTATTCATCCATCCACTGCACCTGCTGTTCTGCCATCACTGTCCGGGAACAGTGTGCCGTTCTGGGTCATGGTCTGGGATATCACGCTCTCTGGAACTCTTTATTCATCCATCATGTACACCTGCTGGTCTGCCATCACTGTCCGGGAATAGTGTACCGTTCTGGGACTTGGTCTGGTCTCTGCCGCTCTCTGGAACTCTTTATTCATCCATGCGGTACACCTGCTGTTCTGCCATCACTGTCCGGGAACAGTGTGCCATTCTGGGTCATGGTCTGGGATATCACGCTCTCTGGAACTCTTTATTCATCCATCATGTACACCTGCTGTTCTGCCATCACTGTCCGGGAATAGTGTGTCGTTCTGGGTCATGGTCTGGGATATCACGCTCTCTGGAACTCTTTATTCATCCATGCGGTACACCTGCCGTTCTGCCATCACTGTCCGAGAATAGTGTGTCGTTCTGGGACTTGGTCTGGTCTCTGCCGCTCTCTGGAGCTCTTTATTCATCCATCCACTGCACCTGCTGTTCTGCCATCACTGTCCGGGAATAGTGTGTCGTTCTGGGACTTGGTCTGGTCTCTGCCGCTCTCTGGAACTCTTTATTCATCCATGGGGTACACCTGCTGGTCTGCCATCACTGTCCGGGAACAGTGTGCCGTTCTGGGTCATGGTCTGGGATATCACGCTCTCTGGAACTATGTTCTGATTATTTCCTTCATCCACTGCACCTGCTGTTCTGCCATCAGTGTCCGACAACAGCGCTTCATCATCGGATAACTGCCGTGAAATACCGCTCTCTGGATCTGCTCTGTTCTGGCAGGTAATCAGGGAGATTTTAAGTAGATGAGTGTCCGGGAATAGTGGGCCGTTCTGGGACTTGGTCTGGGATATCACGCTCTCTGGAACTATGTTCTGTTTATTTCCTTCATCCAGTGCACCTGCTGTTCTGCCATCAGTGTCCGACAATAGCGCGCCGTTCTGGGACTTGGTCTGGGATATCCCGCTCTCTGGAACTATGTTCTGTTTATTTCCTTCATCCAGTGCACCTGCTGTTCTGCCATCAGTGTCCGACAATAGCGCTTCATCATCGGATATCTGTCGTGAAATACCGCTCTCTGGAACTGTGTATTAGTCCGTCCGCTGCACCTGCTGTTCTGACATCAGCATCCGAGAATAGTGTGCCGTTCTGGGACATGGTCTGGGATCTCCCGCTGTCTGGAACTGTGTGTTCATCCATACGTTACACCTGCTGTTCTGACATCAGCATCCGAGAATGGTGTGCCGTTCTGGGACATGGTCTGGGATCTCCCGCTGTCTGGAACTGTGTATTAGTCCGTCCGCTGCACCTGCTGTTCTGACATCAGCATCCGAGAATAGTGCGCCGTTCTGGGACATGGTCTGGTCTCTGCCGCTCTCTGGAACTCTGTATTCATCCATGCGTTACACCTGCTGTTCTGACATCAGCATCCGAGAATAGTGTCCCGTACAGGGACATGGTCTGGTCTCTGCCGCTCTCTGGAACTCTGTATTCATCCATGCGTTACACCTGCTGTTCTGACATCAGCATCCGAGAATAGTGTGCCGTTATGGGACATGGTCTGGGATCTCCTGCTCTATGGAACTGTTTACTTCATCCATCCACTGCACCTGCTGTTCTGCCATCAGTGTCCGACAATAGCGCTTCTTCATCGGATATCAGCCGGGATCTCACGCTCTCTGGAACTGTTTAATTCATCCATCCACTGCACCTGCTGTTCTGCCATCAGTGTCCGACAATAGCGCTTCTTCATCGGATATCAGCCGGGATCTCCTGCTCTATGGAACTGTTTACTTCATCCATCCACTGCACCTGCTGTTCTGCCATCAGTGTCCGACAATAGCGCTTCTTCATCGGATATCAGCCGGGATCTCACGCTCTCTGGAACTGTTTAATTCATCCATCCACTGCACCTGCTGTTCTGCCATCAGTGTCCGACAATAGCGCTTCTTCATCGGATATCAGCCGGGATCTCACGCTCTCTGGAACTGTTTAATTCATCCATCCACTGCACCTGCTGTTCTGCCATCAGTGTCCGACAATAGCGCTTCTTCATCGGATATCAGCCGGGATCTCACGCTCTCTGGAACTGTTTATTTCATCCACCGCACCTGCTGTTCTGCCATCAGTGTCCGACAACAGCGCTTCATCATCGGATAACTGCCGTGAAATACCGCTCTCTGGAACTGTTTATTTCATCCACCGCACCTGCTGTTCTGCCATCAGTGTCCGACAATAGCGCTTCTTCATCGGATATCAGCCGGGATCTCACGCTCTCTGGAACTGTTTATTTCATCCACCGCACCTGCTGTTCTGCCATCAGTGTCCGACAACAGCGCTTCATCATCGGATAACTGCCGTGAAATACCGCTCTCTGGAACTGTTTATTTCATCCACCGCACCTGCTGTTCTGCCATCAGTGTCCGACAATAGCGCTTCTTCATCGGATATCAGCCGGGATCTCACGCTCTCTGGAACTGTTTATTTCATCCACCGCACCTGCTGTTCTGCCATCAGTGTCCGACAACAGCGCTTCATCATCGGATAGCTGCCGTGAAATACCGCTCTCTGGATCTGCTCTGTTCTGGCAGGTAATCAGGGAGATTTTAAGTAGATGAGTGTCCGGGAATAGTGCACTGCACTCGGGCAGGTCACGCCGCGTAACCCGCCCCGTATCCCGGTTCCCGAACCCGCTTTTCCGCCCAAAGTTGTCCGAAGATGCTTAGGCCCAGCTGGGGAACGCTCCCCACGAAGCCCGGGTCTCAGCCCTGGAGCCCTGTGTTTCCGAAAACCAGGTTTCTGAAATCTGCGACCTGGTGGCCCAGTGATGTCAGCTGGAACTTTTTTTTTCCGGTCCGCTCAAAATTCTCCAGGGGATTTTAGGGCTTTGCGCCACATATTCCGACTTTTACTTAGTTTCTGACGGAGCCAAAAAAGTCCGGGTTTTTTTGCCCTCCTTATCGTCCCGACTGGAAACTTTAACTTTTTTTTTAAGTCAGAAAATTAAAGTCTTTTTCATCCAGGAGACCGACCCTTCCTTCAAAGCGTCCCAAGTGGTCCTTCGTCATCGGATATCTGTCGGGAAATACCGCTCCATGGAACTGTTTATTTCATCCATCCGCTGCACCTGCTGTTCTGCCATCAGTGTCCGACAATAGCGCTTCTTCATCGGATATCTGCCGGGATCTCACGCTCTCTGGAACTGTTTATTTCATCCATCCACTGCACCTGCTGTTCTGACATCAGCATCCGAGAATAGTGTCCCGTACTGGGACATGGTCTGGGATATCCCGCTCTCTGGAACTATGTTCTGATTATTTCCTTCATCCACTGCACCTGCTGTTCTGACATCAGCATCCGAGAATAGTGTCCCGTACTGGGACATGGTCTGGCATATCCCGCTCTCTGGAACTGTGTATTCATCCATCCACTGCACCTGCTGTTCTGCCATCAGTGTCCGTGAACAGTGCTTCTTCATGGGATATCAGCCGGGATCTCACGCTCTCTGGAACTGTTTATTTCATCCACCGCACCTGCTGTTCTGCCATCAGTGTCCGACAACAGCGCTTCATCATCGGATAGCTGCCGTGAAATACCGCTCTCTGGATCTGCTCTGTTCTGGCAGGTAATCAGGGAGATTTTAAGTAGATGAGTGTCCGGGAATAGTGGGCCGTTCTGGGACTTGGTCTGGGATATCCCGCTCTCTGGAACTATGTTCTGTTTATTTCCTTCATCCAGTGCACCTGCTGTTCTGCCATCAGTGTCCGACAATAGCGCGCCGTTCTGGGACTTGGTCTGGGATATCCCGCTCTCTGGAACTATGTTCTGTTTATTTCCTTCATCCAGTGCACCTGCTGTTCTGCCATCAGTGTCCGACAATAGCGCTTCATCATCGGATATCTGTCGTGAAATACCGCTCTCTGGAACTGTGTATTAGTCCGTCCGCTGCACCTGCTGTTCTGACATCAGCATCCGAGAATAGTGCGCCGTTCTGGGACATGGTCTGGTCTCTGCCGCTCTCTGGAACTCTGTATTCATCCATGCGTTACACCTGCTGTTCTGACATCAGCATCCGAGAATAGTGTCCCGTACAGGGACATGGTCTGGTCTCTGCCGCTCTCTGGAACTCTGTATTCATCCATGCGTTACACCTGCTGTTCTGACATCAGCATCCGAGAATGGTGTGCCGTTCTGGGACATGGTCTGGGATCTCCCGCTGTCTGGAACTGTGTGTTCATCCATCCACTGCACCTGCTGTTCTGACATCAGCATCCGAGAATAGTGTCCCGTACTGGGACATGGTCAGGGATCTCCCGCTGTCTGGAACTGTGTGTTCATCCATACGTTACACCTGCTGTTCTGACATCAGCATCCGAGAATAGTGGGCCGTTCTGGGACATGGTCTGGGATATCACGCTGTCTGGAACTGTGTGTTCATCCGTCCACTGCACCTGCTGTTCTGCCATCAGCATCCGAGAATAGTGCCCCGTACTGGGACATCAGCCAGGACGCACCGCCGTCATCTCGTTCGTTCGCTCAGTCATCCATCCACGAAAGCTACCGATCAGCCACAGTGCCCGGAATGATGCCTCCTGCCGGGGTAGCGTCCGCTTGCTCCCCGACAGCCAGTTCTGCATGAGGCTCCGGTTCTTCCACCCCCGCCACTGTCCGAGGGTGTCCGAAAATACTGAGGTCTGAGTCGGATCCGAACCGCACAAACGCCGGTCTTCACGACTGGAGGCCTATGTTTCTAAAAACCGGGTTTCAGGAATCTGCGACCTGGTGGCCCAGTGATGTCGGCTGGAACTTTTTTTTTCCGGTCCGCTCAAAATTCTCCAGGCATTTTCTGAGCTTTCCTTCACATAGTCCGACTTTTACTTAGTTTCTGACGGAGCCAAAAAAGTCCGGGTTTTTTTGCCCTCCTTATCGTCCCGACTGGAAACTTTAACTCCGTATTTTAAGTCAGAAAATTAAAGTTCTTTTCATCCAGGAGACCGACCCTTCCTTCAAAGTGTCCCATACAGTGCTTCGTCATCGGACATCGGCCGGGATCTCCCGCTCTCTGGAACTGTGTATTCATCCATGCGGTACACCTGCTGTTCTGCCATCACTGTCCGGGAATAGTGTGTCGTTCTGGGACTTGGTCTGGTCTCTGCCGCTCTCTGGAGCTCTTTATTCATCCATCATGTACACGTGCTGGTCTGCCATCACTGTCCGGGAATAGTGTGTCGTTCTGGGTCATGGTCTGGGTTCTGCCGCTCTCTGGAACTCTTTATTCATCCATGCGGTACACCTGCTGGTCTGCCATCACTGTCCGGGAATAGTGTACCGTTCTGGGACTTGGTCTGGTCTCTGCCGCTCTCTGGAGCTCTTTATTCATCCATCCACTGCACCTGCTGTTCTGCCATCACTGTCCGGGAACAGTGTGCCGTTCTGGGTCATGGTCTGGGATATCACGCTCTCTGGAACTCTTTATTCATCCATCATGTACACCTGCTGGTCTGCCATCACTGTCCGGGAATAGTGTACCGTTCTGGGACTTGGTCTGGTCTCTGCCGCTCTCTGGAACTCTTTATTCATCCATGCGGTACACCTGCTGTTCTGCCATCACTGTCCGGGAACAGTGTGCCATTCTGGGTCATGGTCTGGGATATCACGCTCTCTGGAACTCTTTATTCATCCATCATGTACACCTGCTGTTCTGCCATCACTGTCCGGGAATAGTGTGTCGTTCTGGGTCATGGTCTGGGATATCACGCTCTCTGGAACTCTTTATTCATCCATGCGGTACACCTGCCGTTCTGCCATCACTGTCCGAGAATAGTGTGTCGTTCTGGGACTTGGTCTGGTCTCTGCCGCTCTCTGGAGCTCTTTATTCATCCATCCACTGCACCTGCTGTTCTGCCATCACTGTCCGGGAATAGTGTGTCGTTCTGGGACTTGGTCTGGTCTCTGCCGCTCTCTGGAACTCTTTATTCATCCATGGGGTACACCTGCTGGTCTGCCATCACTGTCCGGGAACAGTGTGCCGTTCTGGGTCATGGTCTGGGTTCTGCCGCTCTCTGGAACTCTTTATTCATCCATGGGGTACACCTGCTGGTCTGCCATCACTGTCCGGGAACAGTGTGCCGTTCTGGGTCATGGTCTGGTCTCTGCCGCTCTCTGGAGCTGTTATTTTCCTCCATGCGGTACACCCACTGCTCTG
>NW_027554895.1:0-7500 GCF_964276395.1 Gasterosteus aculeatus | reverse complement strand
CTCCTGCTCTATGGAACTGTTTACTTCATCCATCCACTGCACCTGCTGTTCTGCCATCAGTGTCCGACAATAGCGCTTCTTCATCGGATATCAGCCGGGATCTCACGCTCTCTGGAACTGTTTAATTCATCCATCCACTGCACCTGCTGTTCTGCCATCAGTGTCCGACAATAGCGCTTCTTCATCGGATATCAGCCGGGATCTCACGCTCTCTGGAACTGTTTAATTCATCCATCCACTGCACCTGCTGTTCTGCCATCAGTGTCCGACAATAGCGCTTCTTCATCGGATATCAGCCGGGATCTCACGCTCTCTGGAACTGTTTATTTCATCCACCGCACCTGCTGTTCTGCCATCAGTGTCCGACAACAGCGCTTCATCATCGGATAACTGCCGTGAAATACCGCTCTCTGGAACTGTTTATTTCATCCACCGCACCTGCTGTTCTGCCATCAGTGTCCGACAATAGCGCTTCTTCATCGGATATCAGCCGGGATCTCACGCTCTCTGGAACTGTTTATTTCATCCACCGCACCTGCTGTTCTGCCATCAGTGTCCGACAACAGCGCTTCATCATCGGATAGCTGCCGTGAAATACCGCTCTCTGGATCTGCTCTGTTCTGGCAGGTAATCAGGGAGATTTTAAGTAGATGAGTGTCCGGGAATAGTGCACTGCACTCGGGCAGGTCACGCCGCGTAACCCGCCCCGTATCCCGGTTCCCGAACCCGCTTTTCCGCCCAAAGTTGTCCGAAGATGCTTAGGCCCAGCTGGGGAACGCTCCCCACGAAGCCCGGGTCTCAGCCCTGGAGCCCTGTGTTTCCGAAAACCAGGTTTCTGAAATCTGCGACCTGGTGGCCCAGTGATGTCAGCTGGAACTTTTTTTTTCCGGTCCGCTCAAAATTCTCCAGGGGATTTTAGGGCTTTGCGCCACATATTCCGACTTTTACTTAGTTTCTGACGGAGCCAAAAAAGTCCGGGTTTTTTTGCCCTCCTTATCGTCCCGACTGGAAACTTTAACTTTTTTTTTAAGTCAGAAAATTAAAGTCTTTTTCATCCAGGAGACCGACCCTTCCTTCAAAGCGTCCCAAGTGGTCCTTCGTCATCGGATATCTGTCGGGAAATACCGCTCCATGGAACTGTTTATTTCATCCATCCGCTGCACCTGCTGTTCTGCCATCAGTGTCCGACAATAGCGCTTCTTCATCGGATATCTGCCGGGATCTCACGCTCTCTGGAACTGTTTATTTCATCCATCCACTGCACCTGCTGTTCTGACATCAGCATCCGAGAATAGTGTCCCGTACTGGGACATGGTCTGGGATATCCCGCTCTCTGGAACTATGTTCTGATTATTTCCTTCATCCACTGCACCTGCTGTTCTGACATCAGCATCCGAGAATAGTGTCCCGTACTGGGACATGGTCTGGCATATCCCGCTCTCTGGAACTGTGTATTCATCCATCCACTGCACCTGCTGTTCTGCCATCAGTGTCCGTGAACAGTGCTTCTTCATGGGATATCAGCCGGGATCTCACGCTCTCTGGAACTGTTTATTTCATCCACCGCACCTGCTGTTCTGCCATCAGTGTCCGACAACAGCGCTTCATCATCGGATAGCTGCCGTGAAATACCGCTCTCTGGATCTGCTCTGTTCTGGCAGGTAATCAGGGAGATTTTAAGTAGATGAGTGTCCGGGAATAGTGGGCCGTTCTGGGACTTGGTCTGGGATATCCCGCTCTCTGGAACTATGTTCTGTTTATTTCCTTCATCCAGTGCACCTGCTGTTCTGCCATCAGTGTCCGACAATAGCGCGCCGTTCTGGGACTTGGTCTGGGATATCCCGCTCTCTGGAACTATGTTCTGTTTATTTCCTTCATCCAGTGCACCTGCTGTTCTGCCATCAGTGTCCGACAATAGCGCTTCATCATCGGATATCTGTCGTGAAATACCGCTCTCTGGAACTGTGTATTAGTCCGTCCGCTGCACCTGCTGTTCTGACATCAGCATCCGAGAATAGTGCGCCGTTCTGGGACATGGTCTGGTCTCTGCCGCTCTCTGGAACTCTGTATTCATCCATGCGTTACACCTGCTGTTCTGACATCAGCATCCGAGAATAGTGTCCCGTACAGGGACATGGTCTGGTCTCTGCCGCTCTCTGGAACTCTGTATTCATCCATGCGTTACACCTGCTGTTCTGACATCAGCATCCGAGAATGGTGTGCCGTTCTGGGACATGGTCTGGGATCTCCCGCTGTCTGGAACTGTGTGTTCATCCATCCACTGCACCTGCTGTTCTGACATCAGCATCCGAGAATAGTGTCCCGTACTGGGACATGGTCAGGGATCTCCCGCTGTCTGGAACTGTGTGTTCATCCATACGTTACACCTGCTGTTCTGACATCAGCATCCGAGAATAGTGGGCCGTTCTGGGACATGGTCTGGGATCTCCTGCTCTATGGAACTGTTTACTTCATCCATCCACTGCACCTGCTGTTCTGCCATCAGTGTCCGACAATAGCGCTTCTTCATCGGATATCAGCCGGGATCTCACGCTCTCTGGAACTGTTTAATTCATCCATCCACTGCACCTGCTGTTCTGCCATCAGTGTCCGACAATAGCGCTTCTTCATCGGATATCAGCCGGGATCTCACGCTCTCTGGAACTGTTTAATTCATCCATCCGCTGCACCTGCTGTTCTGCCATCAGTGTCCGGGAACAGCGCTTCTTCATCGGATATCAGCCGGGATCTCACGCTCTCTGGAACTGTTTATTTCATCCATCCACTGCACCTGCTGTTCTGACATCAGCATCCGAGAATAGTGTCCCGTACTGGGACATGGTCTGGCATATCCCGCTCTCTGGAACTATGTTCTGTTTATTTCCTTCATCCACTGCACCTGCTGTTCTGACATCAGCATCCGAGACTAGTGTCCCGTACTGGGACATGGTCAGGGATCTCCCGCTGTCTGGAACTGTGTATTCATCCATCCACTGCACCTGCTGTTCTGCCATCAGTGTCCGTGAACAGTGCTTCTTCATGGGATATCAGCCGGGATCTCACGCTCTCTGGAACTGTTTATTTCATCCACCGCACCTGCTGTTCTGCCATCAGTGTCCGACAACAGCGCTTCATCATCGGATAGCTGCCGTGAAATACCGCTCTCTGGATCTGCTCTGTTCTGGCAGGTAATCAGGGAGATTTTAAGTAGATGAGTGTCCGGGAATAGTGGGCCGTTCTGGGACTTGGTCTGGGATATCCCGCTCTCTGGAACTATGTTCTGTTTATTTCCTTCATCCAGTGCACCTGCTGTTCTGCCATCAGTGTCCGACAATAGCGCGCCGTTCTGGGACTTGGTCTGGGATATCCCGCTCTCTGGAACTATGTTCTGTTTATTTCCTTCATCCAGTGCACCTGCTGTTCTGCCATCAGTGTCCGACAATAGCGCTTCATCATCGGATATCTGTCGTGAAATACCGCTCTCTGGAACTGTGTATTAGTCCGTCCGCTGCACCTGCTGTTCTGACATCAGCATCCGAGAATAGTGCGCCGTTCTGGGACATGGTCTGGTCTCTGCCGCTCTCTGGAACTCTGTATTCATCCATGCGTTACACCTGCTGTTCTGACATCAGCATCCGAGAATAGTGTCCCGTACAGGGACATGGTCTGGTCTCTGCCGCTCTCTGGAACTCTGTATTCATCCATGCGTTACACCTGCTGTTCTGACATCAGCATCCGAGAATGGTGTGCCGTTCTGGGACATGGTCTGGGATCTCCCGCTGTCTGGAACTGTGTGTTCATCCATCCACTGCACCTGCTGTTCTGACATCAGCATCCGAGAATAGTGTCCCGTACTGGGACATGGTCAGGGATCTCCCGCTGTCTGGAACTGTGTGTTCATCCATACGTTACACCTGCTGTTCTGACATCAGCATCCGAGAATAGTGGGCCGTTCTGGGACATGGTCTGGGATATCACGCTGTCTGGAACTGTGTGTTCATCCGTCCACTGCACCTGCTGTTCTGCCATCAGCATCCGAGAATAGTGCCCCGTACTGGGACATCAGCCAGGACGCACCGCCGTCATCTCGTTCGTTCGCTCAGTCATCCATCCACGAAAGCTACCGATCAGCCACAGTGCCCGGAATGATGCCTCCTGCCGGGGTAGCGTCCGCTTGCTCCCCGACAGCCAGTTCTGCATGAGGCTCCGGTTCTTCCACCCCCGCCACTGTCCGAGGGTGTCCGAAAATACTGAGGTCTGAGTCGGATCCGAACCGCACAAACGCCGGTCTTCACGACTGGAGGCCTATGTTTCTAAAAACCGGGTTTCAGGAATCTGCGACCTGGTGGCCCAGTGATGTCGGCTGGAACTTTTTTTTTCCGGTCCGCTCAAAATTCTCCAGGCATTTTCTGAGCTTTCCTTCACATATTCCGACTTTTACTTAGTTTCTGACGGAGCCAAAAAAGTCCGGTTTTTTTTGCCCTCCTTATCGTCCCGACTGGAAACTTTAACTCCGTATTTTAAGTCAGAAAATTAAAGTTCTTTTCATCCAGGAGACCGACCCTTCCTTCAAAGTGTCCCATACAGTGCTTCGTCATCGGACATCGGCCGGGATCTCCCGCTCTCTGGAACTGTGTATTCATCCATGCGGTACACCTGCTGTTCTGCCATCACTGTCCGGGAATAGTGTGTCGTTCTGGGACTTGGTCTGGTCTCTGCCCCTCTCTGGAGCTCTTTATTCATCCATGCGGTACGCCTGCTGGTCTGCCATCACTGTCCGGGAATAGTGTGTCGTTCTGGGTCATGGTCTGGTCTCTGCCGCTCTCTGGAACTCTTTATTCATCCATGGGGTACACCTGCTGTTCTGCCATCACTGTCCGGGAATAGTGTACCGTTCTGGGACTTGGTCTGGGTTCTGCCGCTCTCTGGAACTCTTTATTCATCCATGGGGTACACCTGCTGGTCTGCCATCACTGTCCGGGAACAGTGTGCCGTTCTGGGTCATGGTCTGGGTTCTGCCGCTCTCTGGAACTCTTTATTCATCCATGGGGTACACCTGCTGTTCTGCCATCACTGTCCGGGAATAGTGTGTCGTTCTGGGACTTGGTCTGGTCTCTGCCGCTCTCTGGAGCTCTTTATTCATCCATGCGGTACACCTGCCGTTCTGCCATCACTGTCCGGGAACAGTGTGCCGTTCTGGGACTTGGTCTGGGTTCTGCCGCTCTCTGGAGCTCTGTATTCATCCATGCGGTACACCTGCTGGTCTGCCATCACTGTCCGGGAACAGTGTGCCGTTCTGGGTCATGGTCTGGGATATCACGCTCTCTGGAACTCTTTATTCATCCATGCGGTACACCTGCCGTTCTGCCATCACTGTCCGGGAATAGTGTGTCGTTCTGGGACTTGGTCTGGGTTCTGCCGCTCTCTGGAGCTCTTTATTCATCCATGCGGTACACCTGCTGTTCTGCCATCACTGTCCGGGAATAGTGTGTCGTTCTGGGTCATGGTCTGGGTTCTGCCGCTCTCTGGAGCTCTGTATTCATCCATGCGGTACACCTGCTGGTCTGCCATCACTGTCCGGGAACAGTGTGCCGTTCTGGGTCATGGTCTGGGATATCACGCTCTCTGGAACTCTTTATTCATCCATGCGGTACACCTGCCGTTCTGCCATCACTGTCCGGGAATAGTGTGTCGTTCTGGGACTTGGTCTGGGTTCTGCCGCTCTCTGGAGCTCTTTATTCATCCATGCGGTACACCTGCTGTTCTGCCATCACTGTCCGGGAATAGTGTGTCGTTCTGGGTCATGGTCTGGGATATCACGCTCTCTGGAACTCTTTATTCATCCATGCGGTACACCTGCCGTTCTGCCATCACTGTCCGGGAATAGTGTGTCGTTCTGGGACTTGGTCTGGGTTCTGCCGCTCTCTGGAGCTCTTTATTCATCCATGCGGTACACCTGCTGTTCTGCCATCACTGTCCGGGAATAGTGTGTCGTTCTGGGTCATGGTCTGGGTTCTGCCGCTCTCTGGAGCTCTGTATTCATCCATGCGGTACACCTGCTGGTCTGCCATCACTGTCCGGGAACAGTGTGCCGTTCTGGGTCATGGTCTGGGATATCACGCTCTCTGGAACTCTTTATTCATCCATGCGGTACACCTGCCGTTCTGCCATCACTGTCCGGGAATAGTGTGTCGTTCTGGGACTTGGTCTGGGTTCTGCCGCTCTCTGGAGCTCTTTATTCATCCATGCGGTACACCTGCTGTTCTGCCATCACTGTCCGGGAATAGTGTGTCGTTCTGGGACTTGGTCTGGTCTCTGCCGCTCTCTGGAGCTCTTTATTCATCCATGCGGTACACCTGCTGGTCTGCCATCACTGTCCGGGAATAGTGTGTCGTTCTGGGACTTGGTCTGGTCTCTGCCGCTCTCTGGAGCTCTTTATTCATCCATCCACTGCACCTGCTGTTCTGCCATCACTGTCCGGGAACAGTGTGGCGTTCTGGGTCATGGTCTGGGTTCTGCCGCTCTCTGGAACTCTTTATTCATCCATGCGGTACACCTGCTGGTCTGCCATCACTGTCCGGGAACAGTGTGCCGTTCTGGGTCATGGTCTGGTCTCTGCCGCTCTCTGGAGCTGTTATTTTCCTCCATCCGGTACACCCACTGCTCTGCCATCACTGTCCGAAAATAGTGCTCCGAAATCGGGTAAGTCGCGCGGGGAGCCACCCCTGTATCTCGGCTCCAGGAGCGTCTTTCCGCCCGGGGCCTGGCCCACTATGCTTAGGTCCAGCTGGGGAACGCTCCCCCCGAAGCTCGGGGCCCTGTCCTGGAGATCTCTGTTTCCGAAAACCAGGTTTCTGAAATCTGCGACCTGGTGGCCCAGTGATGTGAGCTAAAAAAAAATTTATCGAAGCGATCTAAAAAAGCCCAGGCATTTTCTGGGCTTTCCTTCACATATTCCGACTTTTACTTAGTTTCTGACGGAGCCAAAAAAGTCCGGGTTTTTTTCGCTCCACATAGTCCCGACTGGAAACTTTAACTTTTTTTTTTTTCCATTATTTCACCCGCGGAGGTCCGCAAACACCTCCAGGGGCCCACAACGGCCGAATTAAGCCAGGAAAAAGACACCAGAACCCGGATCTCTTTACCAGACACCCCCAGAGCCCGGAACTCGGACCCAAACACCTCCAGAGGCCCACAACGACCGAATTAAGTCCGGAAAAAGACGCCAGAACCCGGATCTCTGTACCAGACACCCCCAGAGCCCGGAACTCGGACCCAAACACCTCCAGAGGCCCACAACGACCGAATTAAGTCCGGAAAAAGACGCCAGAACCCGGATCTCTGTACCAGACACCCCCAGAGCCCGGAACTCGGACCCAAACACCTCCAGAGGCCCACAACGGCCGAATTGAACCCGGAAAAAGACGCCAGAACCCGGATCTCTTTACCAGACACCCCCAGAGCCCGGAACTCGGACCCAAACACCTCCAGAGGCCCACA
>NW_027554894.1:157500-162500 GCF_964276395.1 Gasterosteus aculeatus | reverse complement strand
AACAGAGATCTCCAGGACAGGGCCCCGAGCTTCGGGGGGAGCGTTCCCCAGCTGGACCTAAGCATAGTGGGCCAGGCCCCGGGCGGAAAGAGGCTCCTGGAGCCGAGATACAGGGGTGGCTCCCCGCGCGACTTACCCGATTTCGGAGCACTATTTTCGGACAGTGATGGCAGAGCAGTGGGTGTACTGGATGGAGGAAAATAACAGCTCCAGAGAGCGGCAGAGACCAGACCATGACCCAGAACGGCACACTGTTCCCGGACAGTGATGGCAGAACAGCAGGTGTACCCCATGGATGAATAAAGAGTTCCAGAGAGCGGCAGAACCCAGACCATGACCCAGAACGGCACACTGTTCCCGGACAGTGATGGCAGAACGGCAGGTGTACCGCATGGATGAATAAAGAGTTCCAGAGAGCGTGATATCCCAGACCATGACCCAGAACGACACACTATTCCCGGACAGTGATGGCAGAACAGCAGGTGTACCGCATGGATGAATAAAGAGCTCCAGAGAGCGGCAGAGACCAGACCAAGTCCCAGAACGACACACTATTCCCGGACAGTGATGGCAGAACAGCAGGTGCAGTGGATGGATGAATAAAGAGCTCCAGAGAGCGGCAGAGACCAGACCAAGTCCCAGAACGGTACACTATTCCCGGACAGTGATGGCAGACCAGCAGGTGTACATGATGGATGAATAAAGAGTTCCAGAGAGCGGCAGAGACCAGACCATGACCCAGAACGGCACACTGTTCCCGGACAGTGATGGCAGACCAGCAGGTGTACCCCATGGATGAATAAAGAGTTCCAGAGAGCGTGATATCCCAGACCATGACCCAGAACGGCACACTGTTCCCGGACAGTGATGGCAGACCAGCAGGTGTACCCCATGGATGAATAAAGAGTTCCAGAGAGCGTGATATCCCAGACCATGACCCAGAACGGCACACTGTTCCCGGACAGTGATGGCAGACCAGCAGGTGTACATGATGGATGAATAAAGAGTTCCAGAGAGCGGCAGAGACCAGACCATGACCCAGAACGACACACTATTCCCGGACAGTGATGGCAGAACAGCAGGTGTACCGCATGGATGAATACAGAGCTCCAGAGAGCGGCAGAGACCAGACCAAGTCCCAGAACGACACACTATTCCCGGACAGTGATGGCAGAACGGCAGGTGTACCGCATGGATGAATAAAGAGTTCCAGAGAGCGTGATATCCCAGACCATGACCCAGAACGACACACTATTCCCGGACAGTGATGGCAGACCAGCAGGTGCAGTGGATGGATGAATAAAGAGCTCCAGAGAGCGGCAGAACCCAGACCAAGTCCCAGAACGACACACTGTTCCCGGACAGTGATGGCAGACCAGCAGGTGTACATGATGGATGAATAAAGAGCTCCAGAGAGCGGCAGAGACCAGACCAAGTCCCAGAACGACACACTATTCCCGGACAGTGATGGCAGAACAGCAGGTGTACCGCATGGATGAATACACAGTTCCAGAGAGCGGGAGATCCCGGCCGATGTCCGATGACGAAGCACTGTATGGGACACTTTGAAGGAAGGGTCGGTCTCCTGGATGAAAAGAACTTTAATTTTCTGACTTAAAATACGGAGTTAAAGTTTCCAGTCGGGACGATAAGGAGGGCAAAAAAACCCGGACTTTTTTGGCTCCGTCAGAAACTAAGTAAAAGTCGGACTATGTGAAGGAAAGCTCAGAAAATGCCTGGAGAATTTTGAGCGGACCGGAAAAAAAAAGTTCCAGCCGACATCACTGGGCCACCAGGTCGCAGATTCCTGAAACCCGGTTTTTAGAAACATAGGCCTCCAGTCGTGAAGACCGGCGTTTGTGCGGTTCGGATCCGACTCAGACCTCAGTATTTTCGGACACCCTCGGACAGTGGCGGGGGTGGAAGAACCGGAGCCTCATGCAGAACTGGCTGTCGGGGAGCAAGCGGACGCTGCCCCGGCAGGAGGCATCATTCCGGGCACTGTGGCTGATCGGTAGCTTTCGTGGATGGATGACTGAGCGAACGAACGAGATGACGGCGGTGCGTCCTGGCTGATGTCCCAGTACGGGGCACTATTCTCGGATGCTGATGGCAGAACAGCAGGTGCAGTGGACGGATGAACACACAGTTCCATAGAGCGGCAGAACCCAGACCATGTCCCAGAACGGGACACTATTCTTGGATGCTGATGTCAGAACAGCAGGTGTAACGCATGGATGAATACAGAGTTCCAGAGAGCGGCAGAGACCAGACCATGTCCCAGAACGGCACACCATTCTCGGATGCTGATGTCAGAACAGCAGGTGTAACGCATGGATGAATACAGAGTTCCAGAGAGCGGCAGAGACCAGACCATGTCCCTGTACGGGACACTATTCTCGGATGCTGATGTCAGAACAGCAGGTGCAGCGGACGGACTAATACACAGTTCCAGAGAGCGGTATTTCACGGCAGATATCCGATGATGAAGCGCTATTGTCGGACACTGATGGCAGAACAGCAGGTGCACTGGATGAAGGAAATAAACAGAACATAGTTCCAGAGGGCGGGATATCCCAGACCAAGTCCCAGAACGGCGCGCTATTGTCGGACACTGATGGCAGAACAGCAGGTGCACTGGATGAAGGAAATAAACAGAACATAGTTCCAGAGAGCGTGATATCCCAGACCAAGTCCCAGAACGGCCCACTATTCCCGGACACTCATCTACTTAAAATCTCCCTGATTACCTGCCAGAACAGAGCAGATCCAGAGAGCGGTATTTCACGGCAGCTATCCGATGATGAAGCGCTATTGTCGGACACTGATGGCAGAACAGCAGGTGCACTGGATGAAGGAAATGAACAGAACATAGTTCCAGAGAGCGGGATATGCGAGACCATGTCCCAGTACGGGACACTATTGTCGGATGCTGATGTCAGAACAGCAGGTGCAGTGGATGAAGGAAATAAACAGAACACAGTTCCATGGAGCGGGAGATCCCAGACCATGTCCCAGTACGGGACACTATTGTCGGATGCTGATGTCAGAACAGCAGGTGCAGTGGATGAAGGAAATAAACAGAACACAGTTCCATGGAGCGGGAGATCCCAGACCATGTCCCAGTACGGGACACTATTCTCGGATGCTGATGTCAGAACAGCAGGTGCAGTGGATGGATGAAATAAACAGTTCCAGAGAGCGTGAGATCCCGGCTGATATCCGATGAAGAAGCACTGTTCACGGACACTGATGGCAGAACAGCAGGTGCAGCGGATGGATGAATACACAGTTCCAGACAGCGGGAGATCCCTGACCATGTCCCAGTACGGGACACTATTCTCGGATGCTGATGTCAGAACAGCAGGTGTAACGCATGGATGAATACAGAGTTCCAGAGAGCGGCAGAACCCAGACCATGACCCAGAACGGCACACTGTTCCCGGACAGTGATGGCAGACCAGCAGGTGTACCCCATGGATGAATAAAGAGTTCCAGAGAGCGGCAGAACCCAGACCAAGTCCCAGAACGACACACTATTCCCGGACAGTGATGGCAGAAGAGCAGGTGTACCGCATGGATGAATACAGAGCTCCAGAGAGCGGCAGAGACCAGACCAAGTCCCAGAACGGCACACTGTTCCCGGACAGTGATGGCAGAACGGCAGGTGTACCGCATGGATGAATAAAGAGTTCCAGAGAGCGTGATATCCCAGACCATGACCCAGAACGACACACTATTCCCGGACAGTGATGGCAGAACAGCAGGTGTACCGCATGGATGAATAAAGAGTTCCAGAGAGCGGCAGAACCCAGACCATGACCCAGAACGACACACTATTCCCGGACAGTGATGGCAGAACAGCAGGTGTACCGCATGGATGAATACACAGTTCCAGAGAGCGGGAGATCCCGGCCGATGTCCGATGACGAAGCACTGTATGGGACACTTTGAAGGAAGGGTCGGTCTCCTGGATGAAAAGAACTTTAATTTTCTGACTTAAAATACGGAGTTAAAGTTTCCAGTCGGGACGATAAGGAGGGCAAAAAAACCCGGACTTTTTTGGCTCCGTCAGAAACTAAGTAAAAGTCGGACTATGTGAAGGAAAGCTCAGAAAATGCCTGGAGAATTTTGAGCGGACCGGAAAAAAAAAGTTCCAGCCGACATCACTGGGCCACCAGGTCGCAGATTCCTGAAACCCGGTTTTTAGAAACATAGGCCTCCAGTCGTGAAGACCGGCGTTTGTGCGGTTCGGATCCGACTCAGACCTCAGTATTTTCGGACACCCTCGGACAGTGGCGGGGGTGGAAGAACCGGAGCCTCATGCAGAACTGGCTGTCGGGGAGCAAGCGGACGCTGCCCCGGCAGGAGGCATCATTCCGGGCACTGTGGCTGATCGGTAGCTTTCGTGGATGGATGACTGAGCGAACGAACGAGATGACGGCGGTGTGTCCTGGCTGATGTCCCAGTACGGGGCACTATTCTCGGATGCTGATGGCAGAACAGCAGGTGCAGTGGACGGATGAACACACAGTTCCAGACAGCGTGATATCCCAGACCATGTCCCAGAACGGCCCACTATTCTCGGATGCTGATGTCAGAACAGCAGGTGCAGTGGATGGATGAACACACAGTTCCAGACAGCGGGAGATCCCAGACCATGTCCCAGAACGGCACACCATTCTCGGATGCTGATGTCAGAACAGCAGGTGTAACGTATGGATGAACACACAGTTCCAGACAGCGGGAGATCCCAGACCATGTCCCAGAACGGCGCGCTATTGTCGGACACTGATGGCAGAACAGCAGGTGCACTGGATGAAGGAAATAAACAGAACATAGTTCCAGAGAGCAGGATATCCCAGACCAAGTCCCAGAACGGCGCGCTATTGTCGGACACTGATGGCAGAACAGCAGGTGCACTGGATGAAGGAAATAAACAGAACATAGTTCCAGAGAGCGGGATATCCCAGACCAAGTCCCAGAACGGCCCACTATTC
>NW_027554894.1:140000-147500 GCF_964276395.1 Gasterosteus aculeatus | reverse complement strand
TTGCAGGTGTGGGTGTTTGAAACGGACAAGTTGTGACTGAATATGCTATGTGAAATTGGGGATGGTGTGTTGGGGCAGGGGGCGTCTGGTAGAAGGCCCCCCCCCCCAGGAATAGTGTCTCTTTCCCGGGGAGCAGTCCCTTTTAGTTAAGGGGAGTCTGATAAAGAGTCCCCCCAGGAATAGTGTCTGTTTCCCGGGGAGCAGTCGTGGGGGGGGAGGGTTCCCTCTGTCTCCCTCCGGTGGGAGAGGTCGGTATTGCAGGTGTGGGTGTTTGAAACGGACAAGTTCTGACTGAATATGCTATGTGAACACTTGTGAAATTGGGGATGGTGTGTTGGGGCAGGGGGGGTCTGGTAGAAGGCCCCCCCAGGAATAGTGTCTCTTTCCCGGGCAGCAGTCCCTTTTAGTTAAGGGGAGTCTGATAAAGAGTCCCCCCAGGAATAGTGTCTCTCACCCGGGCAGCAGTCAGGGTGGAAGGCGCCCTCTGTCTCCCTCCGGTGGGAGAGGTCGGTATTGCAGGTGCGGTGTGCGGCATGGAGCGGAACCCGGGCTCTGGCGTCTTTTTCCGGGTCCAATTCGGCCGTTGTGGGCCTCTGGAGGTGTTTGGGTCCGAGTTCCGGGCTCTGGGGGTGTCTGGTAAAGAGATCCGGGTTCTGGCGTCTTTTTCCGGGTTCAATTCGGCCGTTGTGGGCCTCTGGAGGTGTTTGGGTCCGAGTTCCGGGCTCTGGGGGTGTCTGGTAAAGAGATCCGGGTTCTGGCGTCTTTTTCCGGGTCCAATTCGGCCGTTGTGGGCCTCTGGAGGTGTTTGGGTCCGAGTTCCGGGCTCTGGGGGTGTCTGGTAAAGAGATCCGGGTTCTGGCGTCTTTTTCCGGGTCCAATTCGGCCGTTGTGGGCCTCTGGAGGTGTTTGGGTCCGAGTTCCGGGCTCTGGGGGTGTCTGGTAAAGAGATCCGGGTTCTGGCGTCTTTTTCCGGGTCCAATTCGGCCGTTGTGGGCCTCTGGAGGTGTTTGGGTCCGTGTTCCGGGCTCTGGGGGTGTCTGGTAAAGAGATCCGGGTTCTGGTGTCTTTTTCCGGGTTTAATTCGGCCGTTGTGGGCCTCTGGAGGTGTTTGGGTCCGAGTTCCGGGCTCTGGGGGTGTCTGGTAAAGAGATCCGGGTTCTGGCGTCTTTTTCCGGGTTCAATTCGGCCGTTGTGGGCCTCTGGAGGTGTTTGGGTCCGAGTTCCGGGCTCTGGGGGTGTTTGGTAAAGAGATCCGGGTTCTGGCGTCTTTTTCCGGACTTAATTCGGCCGTTGTGGGCCTCTGGAGGTGTTTGGGTCCGTGTTCCGGGCTCTGGGGGTGTCTGGTAAAGAGATCCGGGTTCTGGCGTCTTTTTCCGGGTTCAATTCGGCCGTTGTGGGCCTCTGGAGGTGTTTGGGTCCGTGTTCCGGGCTCTGGGGGTGTCTGGTAAAGAGATCCGGGTTCTGGTGTCTTTTTCCTGGCTTAATTCGGCCGTTGTGGGCCCCTGGAGGTGTTTGCGGACCTCCGCGGGTGAAATAATGGAAAAAAAAAAAAGTTAAAGTTTCCAGTCGGGACTATGTGGAGCGAAAAAAACCCGGACTTTTTTGGCTCCGTCAGAAACTAAGTAAAAGTCGGAATATGTGAAGGAAAGCTCAGAAAATGCCTGGGCTTTTTTAGATCGCTTCGATAAATTTTTTTTTAGCTCACATCACTGGGCCACCAGGTCGCAGATTTCAGAAACCTGGTTTTCGGAAACAGAGATCTCCAGGACAGGGCCCCGAGCTTCGGGGGGAGCGTTCCCCAGCTGGACCTAAGCATAGTGGGCCAGGCCCCGGGCGGAAAGAGGCTCCTGGAGCCGAGATACGGGGGTGGCCCCCCGCGCGACTTACCCGATTTCGGAGCACTATTTTCGGACAGTGATGGCAGAGCAGTGGGTGTACCGGATGGAGGAAAATAACAGCTCCAGAGAGCGGCAGAGACCAGACCATGACCCAGAACGGCACACTGTTCCCGGACAGTGATGGCAGACCAGCAGGTGTACCCCATGGATGAATAAAGAGTTCCAGAGAGCGGCAGAGACCAGACCATGACCCAGAACGGCACACTATTCCCGGACAGTGATGGCAGAACAGCAGGTGTACCGCATGGATGAATAAAGAGCTCCAGAGAGCGGCAGAGACCAGACCATGTCCCAGAACGGGACACTATTCTCGGATGCTGATGTCAGAACAGCAGGTGTAACGCATGGATGAATACAGAGTTCCAGAGAGCGGCAGAGACCAGACCATGTCCCTGTACGGGACACTATTCTCGGATGCTGATGTCAGAACAGCAGGTGTAACGCATGGATGAATACAGAGTTCCAGAGAGCGGCAGAGACCAGACCATGTCCCTGTACGGGACACTATTCTCGGATGCTGATGTCAGAACAGCAGGTGTAACGCATGGATGAATACAGAGTTCCAGAGAGCGGCAGAGACCAGACCATGTCCCAGAACGGCGCACTATTCTCGGATGCTGATGTCAGAACAGCAGGTGCAGCGGACGGACTAATACACAGTTCCAGACAGCGGGAGATCCCAGACCATGTCCCAGAACGGCACACCATTCTCGGATGCTGATGTCAGAACAGCAGGTGTAACGTATGGATGAACACACAGTTCCAGAGAGCGGGAGATCCCGGCCGATGTCCGATGACGAAGCACTGTATGGGACACTTTGAAGGAAGGGTCGGTCTCCTGGATGAAAAGAACTTTAATTTTCTGACTTAAAATACGGAGTTAAAGTTTCCAGTCGGGACGATAAGGAGGGCAAAAAAACCCGGACTTTTTTGGCTCCGTCAGAAACTAAGTAAAAGTCGGACTATGTGAAGGAAAGCTCAGAAAATGCCTGGAGAATTTTGAGCGGACCGGAAAAAAAAAGTTCCAGCCGACATCACTGGGCCACCAGGTCGCAGATTCCTGAAACCCGGTTTTTAGAAACATAGGCCTCCAGTCGTGAAGACCGGCGTTTGTGCGGTTCGGATCCGACTCAGACCTCAGTATTTTCGGACACCCTCGGACAGTGGCGGGGGTGGAAGAACCGGAGCCTCATGCAGAACTGGCTGTCGGGGAGCAAGCGGACGCTGCCCCGGCAGGAGGCATCATTCCGGGCACTGTGGCTGATCGGTAGCTTTCGTGGATGGATGACTGAGCGAACGAACGAGATGACGGCGGTGCGTCCTGGCTGATGTCCCAGTACGGGGCACTATTCTCGGATGCTGATGGCAGAACAGCAGGTGCAGTGGACGGATGAACACACAGTTCTAGACAGCGTGATATCCCAGACCATGTCCCAGAACGGCCCACTATTCTCGGATGCTGATGTCAGAACAGCAGGTGTAACGCATGGATGAATACAGAGTTCCAGAGAGCGGCAGAGACCAGACCATGTCCCAGAACGGGACACTATTCTCGGATGCTGATGTCAGAACAGCAGGTGTAACGCATGGATGAATACAGAGTTCCAGAGAGCGGCAGAACCCAGACCATGACCCAGAACGGCACACTGTTCCCGGACAGTGATGGCAGACCAGCAGGTGTACCCCATGGATGAATAAAGAGTTCCAGAGAGCGGCAGAACCCAGACCAAGTCCCAGAACGACACACTATTCCCGGACAGTGATGGCAGAAGAGCAGGTGTACCGCATGGATGAATACAGAGCTCCAGAGAGCGGCAGAGACCAGACCAAGTCCCAGAACGGCACACTGTTCCCGGACAGTGATGGCAGAACGGCAGGTGTACCGCATGGATGAATAAAGAGTTCCAGAGAGCGTGATATCCCAGACCATGACCCAGAACGACACACTATTCCCGGACAGTGATGGCAGAACAGCAGGTGTACCGCATGGATGAATAAAGAGTTCCAGAGAGCGGCAGAACCCAGACCATGACCCAGAACGACACACTATTCCCGGACAGTGATGGCAGAACAGCAGGTGTACCGCATGGATGAATACACAGTTCCAGAGAGCGGGAGATCCCGGCCGATGTCCGATGACGAAGCACTGTATGGGACACTTTGAAGGAAGGGTCGGTCTCCTGGATGAAAAGAACTTTAATTTTCTGACTTAAAATACGGAGTTAAAGTTTCCAGTCGGGACGATAAGGAGGGCAAAAAAACCCGGACTTTTTTGGCTCCGTCAGAAACTAAGTAAAAGTCGGACTATGTGAAGGAAAGCTCAGAAAATGCCTGGAGAATTTTGAGCGGACCGGAAAAAAAAAGTTCCAGCCGACATCACTGGGCCACCAGGTCGCAGATTCCTGAAACCCGGTTTTTAGAAACATAGGCCTCCAGTCGTGAAGACCGGCGTTTGTGCGGTTCGGATCCGACTCAGACCTCAGTATTTTCGGACACCCTCGGACAGTGGCGGGGGTGGAAGAACCGGAGCCTCATGCAGAACTGGCTGTCGGGGAGCAAGCGGACGCTGCCCCGGCAGGAGGCATCATTCCGGGCACTGTGGCTGATCGGTAGCTTTCGTGGATGGATGACTGAGCGAACGAACGAGATGACGGCGGTGTGTCCTGGCTGATGTCCCAGTACGGGGCACTATTCTCGGATGCTGATGGCAGAACAGCAGGTGCAGTGGACGGATGAACACACAGTTCCAGACAGCGTGATATCCCAGACCATGTCCCAGAACGGCCCACTATTCTCGGATGCTGATGTCAGAACAGCAGGTGCAGTGGATGGATGAACACACAGTTCCAGACAGCGGGAGATCCCAGACCATGTCCCAGAACGGCACACCATTCTCGGATGCTGATGTCAGAACAGCAGGTGTAACGTATGGATGAACACACAGTTCCAGACAGCGGGAGATCCCAGACCATGTCCCAGAACGGCGCGCTATTGTCGGACACTGATGGCAGAACAGCAGGTGCACTGGATGAAGGAAATAAACAGAACATAGTTCCAGAGAGCAGGATATCCCAGACCAAGTCCCAGAACGGCGCGCTATTGTCGGACACTGATGGCAGAACAGCAGGTGCACTGGATGAAGGAAATAAACAGAACATAGTTCCAGAGAGCGGGATATCCCAGACCAAGTCCCAGAACGGCCCACTATTCCCGGACACTCATCTACTTAAAATCTCCCTGATTACCTGCCAGAACAGAGCAGATCCAGAGAGCGGTATTTCACGGCAGATATCCGATGATGAAGCGCTATTGTCGGACACTGATGGCAGAACAGCAGGTGCAGTGGATGAAGGAAATAAACAGAACACAGTTCCATGGAGCGGGAGATCCCAGACCATGTCCCAGTACGGGACACTATTCTCGGATGCTGATGTCAGAACAGCAGGTGCAGTGGATGAAGGAAATAAACAGAACATAGTTCCAGAGAGCGGGAGATCCGAGACCATGTCCCAGTACGGGACACTATTCTCGGATGCTGATGTCAGAACAGCAGGTGCAGTGGATGAAGGAAATAAACAGAACATAGTTCCAGAGAGCGGGAGATCCGAGACCATGTCCCAGTACGGGACACTATTCTCGGATGCTGATGTCAGAACAGCAGGTGCAGTGGATGAAGGAAATAAACATAACACAGTTCCAGAGAGCGGGATATCCCAGACCATGTCCCAGTACGGGACACTATTCTCGGATGCTGATGTCAGAACAGCAGGTGCAGCGGATGGATGAATTAAACAGTTCCAGAGAGCGTGAGATCCCGGCAGATATCCGATGAAGAAGCGCTATTGTCGGACACTGATGGCAGAACAGCAGGTGCAGCGGATGGATGAAATAAACAGTTCCATGGAGCGGTATTTCCCGACAGATATCCGATGACGAAGGACCACTTGGGACGCTTTGAAGGAAGGGTCGGTCTCCTGGATGAAAAAGACTTTAATTTTCTGACTTAAAAAAAAAGTTAAAGTTTCCAGTCGGGACGATAAGGAGGGCAAAAAAACCCGGACTTTTTTGGCTCCGTCAGAAACTAAGTAAAAGTCGGAATATGTGGCGCAAAGCCCTAAAATCCCCTGGAGAATTTTGAGCGGACCGGAAAAAAAAAGTTCCAGCTGACATCACTGGGCCACCAGGTCGCAGATTTCAGAAACCTGGTTTTCGGAAACACAGGGCTCCAGGGCTGAGACCCGGGCTTCGTGGGGAGCGTTCCCCAGCTGGGCCTAAGCATCTTCGGACAACTTTGGGCGGAAAAGCGGGTTCGGGAACCGGGATATGGGGCGGGTTACGCGGCGTGACCTGCCCAAGTGCAGTGCACTATTCCCGGACGCTCATCTACTTAAAATCTCCCTGATTACCTGCCAGAACAGAGCAGATCCAGAGAGCGGTATTTCACGGCAGCTATCCGATGATGAAGCGCTGTTGTCGGACACTGATGGCAGAACAGCAGGTGCGGTGGATGAAATAAACAGTTCCAGAGAGCGGTATTTCACGGCAGTTATCCGATGATGAAGCGCTGTTGTCGGACACTGATGGCAGAACAGCAGGTGCAGTGGATGGACGAATTAAACAGTTCCAGAGAGCGTGAGATCCCGGCTGATATCCGATGAAGAAGCACTGTTCTCGGACACTGATGGCAGAACAGCAGGTGCAGTGGATGGATGAAGTAAACAGTTCCAGAGAGCGTGAGATCCCGGCTGATATCCGATGAAGAAGCGCTATTGTCGGACACTGATGGCAGAACAGCAGGTGCAGTGGATGGATGAAATAAACAGTTCCAGAGAGCGGTATCTCACGGCAGATATCCGATGATGAAGCGCTGTTGTCGGACACTGATGGCAGAACGGCAGGTGCACTGGATGGATGAAATAAACAGTTCCATAGAGCAGGAGATCCCAGACCATGTCCCATAACGGCACACTATTCTCGGATGCTGATGTCAGAACAGCAGGTGCAGTGGACGGATGAATACAGAGTTCCATGGAGCGGGAGATCCCAGACCATGTCCCAGTACGGGACACTATTCTCGGATGCTGATGTCAGAACAGCAGGTGCAGTGGATGGATGAAATAAACAGTTCCATGGAGCGGTATTTCCCGACAGATATCCGACGACAAAGGGCCATTTGGGACGCTTTGCAGGAAGGGTCGGTCTCCTGGATGAAAAGGACTTTAATTTTCTGACTTAAAATACGAAGTTAAAGTTTCCAGTCGGGACGATAAGGAGGGCAAAAAAACCCGGACTTTTTTGGCTCCGTCAGAAACTAAGTAAAAGTCGGACTATGTGAAGGAAAGCTCAGAAAATGCCTGGAGAATTTTGAGCGGACCGGAAAAAAAAAGTTCCAGCCGACATCACTGGGCCACCAGGTCGCAGATTTCAGAAACCTGGTTTTTAGAAACATAGGCCTCCAGGAGTGAGGACCGACGTTTGTGCGTTTTGGATCCGACTCAGACCTCAGTATTTTCGGACGCCCTCGGACAGTGGCGAGGGTGAACGAACCGGAGCCTCGTTCCGGGCACTGTGGCTGGTCGGTGGGTTTCGCGGATGGATCGCT
>NW_027554894.1:122500-130000 GCF_964276395.1 Gasterosteus aculeatus | reverse complement strand
CTATGTGGAGCGAAAAAAACCCGGACTTTTTTGGCTCCGTCAGAAACTAAGTAAAAGTCGGAATATGTGAAGGAAAGCTCAGAAAATGCCTGGGCTTTTTTAGATCGCTTCGATAAATTTTTTTTTAGCTCACATCACTGGGCCACCAGGTCGCAGATTTCAGAAACCTGGTTTTCGGAAACAGAGATCTCCAGGACAGGGCCCCGAGCTTCGGGGGGAGCGTTCCCCAGCTGGACCTAAGCATAGTGGGCCAGGCCCCGGGCGGAAAGAGGCTCCTGGAGCCGAGATACGGGGGTGGCCCCCCGCGCGACTTACCCGATTTCGGAGCACTATTTTCGGACAGTGATGGCAGAGCAGTGGGTGTACCGGATGGAGGAAAATAACAGCTCCAGAGAGCGGCAGAGACCAGACCATGACCCAGAACGGCACACTGTTCCCGGACAGTGATGGCAGACCAGCAGGTGTACCCCATGGATGAATAAAGAGTTCCAGAGAGCGGCAGAGACCAGACCATGACCCAGAACGGCACACTATTCCCGGACAGTGATGGCAGAACAGCAGGTGTACCGCATGGATGAATAAAGAGCTCCAGAGAGCGGCAGAGACCAGACCATGTCCCAGAACGGGACACTATTCTCGGATGCTGATGTCAGAACAGCAGGTGTAACGCATGGATGAATACAGAGTTCCAGAGAGCGGCAGAGACCAGACCATGTCCCTGTACGGGACACTATTCTCGGATGCTGATGTCAGAACAGCAGGTGTAACGCATGGATGAATACAGAGTTCCAGAGAGCGGCAGAGACCAGACCATGTCCCTGTACGGGACACTATTCTCGGATGCTGATGTCAGAACAGCAGGTGTAACGCATGGATGAATACAGAGTTCCAGAGAGCGGCAGAGACCAGACCATGTCCCAGAACGGCGCACTATTCTCGGATGCTGATGTCAGAACAGCAGGTGCAGCGGACGGACTAATACACAGTTCCAGACAGCGGGAGATCCCAGACCATGTCCCAGAACGGCACACCATTCTCGGATGCTGATGTCAGAACAGCAGGTGTAACGTATGGATGAACACACAGTTCCAGAGAGCGGGAGATCCCGGCCGATGTCCGATGACGAAGCACTGTATGGGACACTTTGAAGGAAGGGTCGGTCTCCTGGATGAAAAGAACTTTAATTTTCTGACTTAAAATACGGAGTTAAAGTTTCCAGTCGGGACGATAAGGAGGGCAAAAAAACCCGGACTTTTTTGGCTCCGTCAGAAACTAAGTAAAAGTCGGACTATGTGAAGGAAAGCTCAGAAAATGCCTGGAGAATTTTGAGCGGACCGGAAAAAAAAAGTTCCAGCCGACATCACTGGGCCACCAGGTCGCAGATTCCTGAAACCCGGTTTTTAGAAACATAGGCCTCCAGTCGTGAAGACCGGCGTTTGTGCGGTTCGGATCCGACTCAGACCTCAGTATTTTCGGACACCCTCGGACAGTGGCGGGGGTGGAAGAACCGGAGCCTCATGCAGAACTGGCTGTCGGGGAGCAAGCGGACGCTGCCCCGGCAGGAGGCATCATTCCGGGCACTGTGGCTGATCGGTAGCTTTCGTGGATGGATGACTGAGCGAACGAACGAGATGACGGCGGTGCGTCCTGGCTGATGTCCCAGTACGGGGCACTATTCTCGGATGCTGATGGCAGAACAGCAGGTGCAGTGGACGGATGAACACACAGTTCTAGACAGCGTGATATCCCAGACCATGTCCCAGAACGGCCCACTATTCTCGGATGCTGATGTCAGAACAGCAGGTGTAACGCATGGATGAATACAGAGTTCCAGAGAGCGGCAGAGACCAGACCATGTCCCAGAACGGGACACTATTCTCGGATGCTGATGTCAGAACAGCAGGTGTAACGCATGGATGAATACAGAGTTCCAGAGAGCGGCAGAGACCAGACCATGTCCCTGTACGGGACACTATTCTCGGATGCTGATGTCAGAACAGCAGGTGTAACGCATGGATGAATACAGAGTTCCAGAGAGCGGCAGAGACCAGACCATGTCCCTGTACGGGACACTATTCTCGGATGCTGATGTCAGAACAGCAGGTGTAACGCATGGATGAATACAGAGTTCCAGAGAGCGGCAGAGACCAGACCATGTCCCAGAACGGCGCACTATTCTCGGATGCTGATGTCAGAACAGCAGGTGCAGCGGACGGACTAATACACAGTTCCAGACAGCGGGAGATCCCAGACCATGTCCCAGAACGGCACACCATTCTCGGATGCTGATGTCAGAACAGCAGGTGTAACGTATGGATGAACACACAGTTCCAGACAGCGGGAGATCCCAGACCATGTCCCAGAACGGCACACTATTCTCGGATGCTGATGTCAGAACAGCAGGTGCAGCGGACGGACTAATACACAGTTCCAGAGAGCGGTATTTCACGACAGATATCCGATGATGAAGCGCTATTGTCGGACACTGATGGCAGAACAGCAGGTGCACTGGATGAAGGAAATAAACAGAACATAGTTCCAGAGAGCGTGATATCCCAGACCAAGTCCCAGAACGGCGCGCTATTGTCGGACACTGATGGCAGAACAGCAGGTGCACTGGATGAAGGAAATAAACAGAACATAGTTCCAGAGAGCGTGATATCCCAGACCAAGTCCCAGAACGGCCCGCTATTCCCGGACACTCATCTACTTAAAATCTCCCTGATTACCTGCCAGAACAGAGCAGATCCAGAGAGCGGTATTTCACGGCAGTTATCCGATGATGAAGCGCTGTTGTCGGACACTGATGGCAGAACAGCAGGTGCAGTGGATGAAGGAAATAATCAGAACATAGTTCCAGAGAGCGTGATATCCCAGACCATGACCCAGAACGGCACACTGTTCCCGGACAGTGATGGCAGACCAGCAGGTGTACCCCATGGATGAATACAGAGTTCCAGAGAGCGGCAGAGACCAGACCAAGTCCCAGAACGACACACTATTCCCGGACAGTGATGGCAGAACAGCAGGTGTACCGCATGGATGAATAAAGAGCTCCAGAGAGCGGCAGAGACCAGACCAAGTCCCAGAACGGTACACTGTTCCCGGACAGTGATGGCAGACCAGCAGGTGTACCGCATGGATGAATAAAGAGCTCCAGAGAGCGGCAGAGACCAGACCAAGTCCCAGAACGGCACACTGTTCCCGGACAGTGATGACAGACCAGCAGGTGTACCGCATGGATGAATAAAGAGCTCCAGAGAGCGGCAGAGACCAGACCAAGTCCCAGAACGACACACTATTCTCGGACAGTGATGGCAGAACGGCAGGTGTACCGCATGGATGAATAAAGAGTTCCAGAGAGCGTGATATCCCAGACCATGACCCAGAACGACACACTATTCCCGGACAGTGATGGCAGAACAGCAGGTGTACATGATGGATGAATAAAGAGTTCCAGAGAGCGTGATATCCCAGACCATGACCCAGAATGGCACACTGTTCCCGGACAGTGATGGCAGAACAGCAGGTGTACCGCATGGATGAATAAAGAGTTCCAGAGAGCGGCAGAGACCAGACCAAGTCCCAGAACGGTACACTATTCCCGGACAGTGATGGCAGACCAGCAGGTGTACATGATGGATGAATAAAGAGTTCCAGAGAGCGTGATATCCCAGACCATGACCCAGAACGGCACACTGTTCCCGGACAGTGATGGCAGAACAGCAGGTGCAGTGGATGGATGAATAAAGAGCTCCAGAGAGCGGCAGAGACCAGACCAAGTCCCAGAACGGTACACTATTCCCGGACAGTGATGGCAGACCAGCAGGTGTACCGCATGGATGAATAAAGAGTTCCAGAGAGCGGCAGAACCCAGACCATGACCCAGAACGACACACTATTCCCGGACAGTGATGGCAGACCAGCACGTGTACATGATGGATGAATAAAGAGCTCCAGAGAGCGGCAGAGACCAGACCAAGTCCCAGAACGACACACTATTCCCGGACAGTGATGGCAGAACAGCAGGTGTACCGCATGGATGAATACACAGTTCCAGAGAGCGGGAGATCCCGGCCGATGTCCGATGACGAAGCACTGTATGGGACACTTTGAAGGAAGGGTCGGTCTCCTGGATGAAAAGAACTTTAATTTTCTGACTTAAAATACGGAGTTAAAGTTTCCAGTCGGGACGATAAGGAGGGCAAAAAAACCCGGACTTTTTTGGCTCCGTCAGAAACTAAGTAAAAGTCGGACTATGTGAAGGAAAGCTCAGAAAATGCCTGGAGAATTTTGAGCGGACCGGAAAAAAAAAGTTCCAGCCGACATCACTGGGCCACCAGGTCGCAGATTCCTGAAACCCGGTTTTTAGAAACATAGGCCTCCAGTCGTGAAGACCGTGTGGTTGTGCGGTTCGGATCCGACTCAGACCTCAGTATTTTCGGACACCCTCGGACAGTGGCGGGGGTGGAAGAACCGGAGCCTCATGCAGAACTGGCTGTCGGGGAGCAAGCGGACGCTACCCCGGCAGGAGGCATCATTCCGGGCACTGTGGCTGATCGGTAGCTTTCGTGGATGGATGACTGAGCGAACGAACGAGATGACGGCGGTGCGTCCTGGCTGATGTCCCAGTACGGGGCACTATTCTCGGATGCTGATGGCAGAACAGCAGGTGCAGTGGACGGATGAATACAGAGTTCCAGAGAGCGGCAGAGACCAGACCATGTCCCTGTATGGGACACTATTCTCGGATGCTGATGTCAGAACAGCAGGTGTAACGCATGGATGAATACAGAGTTCCAGAGAGCGGCAGAGACCAGACCATGTCCCTGTACGGGACACAATTCTCGGATGCTGATGTCAGAACAGCAGGTGTAACGCATGGATGAATACAGAGTTCCAGAGAGCGGCAGAGACCAGACCATGTCCCAGAACGGCGCACTATTCTCGGATGCTGATGTCAGAACAGCAGGTGCAGCGGACGGACTAATACACAGTTCCAGAGAGCGGTATTTCACGACAGATATCCGATGATGAAGCGCTATTGTCGGACACTGATGGCAGAACAGCAGGTGCACTGGATGAAGGAAATTAACAGAACATAGTTCCAGAGAGCGGGATATCCCAGACCAAGTCCCAGAACGGCGCGCTATTGTCGGACACTGATGGCAGAACAGCAGGTGCACTGGATGAAGGAAATAAACAGAACATAGTTCCAGAGAGCGGGATATCCCAGACCAAGTCCCAGAACGGCCCACTATTCCCGGACACTCATCTACTTAAAATCTCCCTGATTACCTGCCAGAACAGAGCAGATCCAGAGAGCGGTATTTCACGGCAGATATCCGATGATGAAGCGCTATTGTCGGACACTGATGGCAGAACAGCAGGTGCAGTGGATGAAGGAAATAAACAGAACACAGTTCCATGGAGCGGGAGATCCCAGACCATGTCCCAGTACGGGACACTATTCTCGGATGCTGATGTCAGAACAGCAGGTGCAGTGGATGAAGGAAATAAACAGAACATAGTTCCAGAGAGCGGGAGATCCGAGACCATGTCCCAGTACGGGACACTATTCTCGGATGCTGATGTCAGAACAGCAGGTGCAGTGGATGAAGGAAATAAACAGAACATAGTTCCAGAGAGCGGGAGATCCGAGACCATGTCCCAGTACGGGACACTATTCTCGGATGCTGATGTCAGAACAGCAGGTGCAGTGGATGAAGGAAATAAACATAACACAGTTCCAGAGAGCGGGATATCCCAGACCATGTCCCAGTACGGGACACTATTCTCGGATGCTGATGTCAGAACAGCAGGTGCAGCGGATGGATGAATTAAACAGTTCCAGAGAGCGTGAGATCCCGGCAGATATCCGATGAAGAAGCGCTATTGTCGGACACTGATGGCAGAACAGCAGGTGCAGCGGATGGATGAAATAAACAGTTCCATGGAGCGGTATTTCCCGACAGATATCCGATGACGAAGGACCACTTGGGACGCTTTGAAGGAAGGGTCGGTCTCCTGGATGAAAAAGACTTTAATTTTCTGACTTAAAAAAAAAGTTAAAGTTTCCAGTCGGGACGATAAGGAGGGCAAAAAAACCCGGACTTTTTTGGCTCCGTCAGAAACTAAGTAAAAGTCGGAATATGTGGCGCAAAGCCCTAAAATCCCCTGGAGAATTTTGAGCGGACCGGAAAAAAAAAGTTCCAGCTGACATCACTGGGCCACCAGGTCGCAGATTTCAGAAACCTGGTTTTCGGAAACACAGGGCTCCAGGGCTGAGACCCGGGCTTCGTGGGGAGCGTTCCCCAGCTGGGCCTAAGCATCTTCGGACAACTTTGGGCGGAAAAGCGGGTTCGGGAACCGGGATATGGGGCGGGTTACGCGGCGTGACCTGCCCAAGTGCAGTGCACTATTCCCGGACGCTCATCTACTTAAAATCTCCCTGATTACCTGCCAGAACAGAGCAGATCCAGAGAGCGGTATTTCACGGCAGCTATCCGATGATGAAGCGCTGTTGTCGGACACTGATGGCAGAACAGCAGGTGCGGTGGATGAAATAAACAGTTCCAGAGAGCGGTATTTCACGGCAGTTATCCGATGATGAAGCGCTGTTGTCGGACACTGATGGCAGAACAGCAGGTGCAGTGGATGGACGAATTAAACAGTTCCAGAGAGCGTGAGATCCCGGCTGATATCCGATGAAGAAGCACTGTTCTCGGACACTGATGGCAGAACAGCAGGTGCAGTGGATGGATGAAGTAAACAGTTCCAGAGAGCGTGAGATCCCGGCTGATATCCGATGAAGAAGCGCTATTGTCGGACACTGATGGCAGAACAGCAGGTGCAGTGGATGGATGAAATAAACAGTTCCAGAGAGCGGTATCTCACGGCAGATATCCGATGATGAAGCGCTGTTGTCGGACACTGATGGCAGAACGGCAGGTGCACTGGATGGATGAAATAAACAGTTCCATAGAGCAGGAGATCCCAGACCATGTCCCATAACGGCACACTATTCTCGGATGCTGATGTCAGAACAGCAGGTGCAGTGGACGGATGAATACAGAGTTCCATGGAGCGGGAGATCCCAGACCATGTCCCAGTACGGGACACTATTCTCGGATGCTGATGTCAGAACAGCAGGTGCAGTGGATGGATGAAATAAACAGTTCCATGGAGCGGTATTTCCCGACAGATATCCGACGACAAAGGGCCATTTGGGACGCTTTGCAGGAAGGGTCGGTCTCCTGGATGAAAAGGACTTTAATTTTCTGACTTAAAATACGAAGTTAAAGTTTCCAGTCGGGACGATAAGGAGGGCAAAAAAACCCGGACTTTTTTGGCTCCGTCAGAAACTAAGTAAAAGTCGGACTATGTGAAGGAAAGCTCAGAAAATGCCTGGAGAATTTTGAGCGGACCGGAAAAAAAAAGTTCCAGCCGACATCACTGGGCCACCAGGTCGCAGATTTCAGAAACCTGGTTTTTAGAAAC
>NW_027554894.1:105000-112500 GCF_964276395.1 Gasterosteus aculeatus | reverse complement strand
GTGGAGCTCATCCGGGCTCTGGGGGTGTCTGGTAAAGAGATCCGGGTTCTGGCGTCTTTTTCCGGGTCCAATTCGGCCGTTGTGGGCCTCTGGAGGTGTTTGCGGACCTCCGCGGGTGTACCGGGGTGATCCGGGACCGGGTCCGGGTTCTGGCGTCTTTTTCCGGGTCCAATTCGGCCGTTGTGGGCCTCTGGAGGTGTTTGGGTCCGAGTTCCGGGCTCTGGGGGTGTCTGGTAAAGAGATCCGGGTTCTGGCGTCTTTTTCCGGGTCCAATTCGGCCGTTGTGGGCCTCTGGAGGTGTTTGGGTCCGAGTTCCGGGCTCTGGGGGTGTCTGGTAAAGAGATCCGGGTTCTGGCGTCTTTTTCCGGGTTCGATTCGGCCGTTGTGGGCCTCTGGAGGTGTTTGGGTCCGAGTTCCGGGCTCTGGGGGTGTCTGGTAAAGAGATCCGGGTTCTGGCGTCTTTTTCCGGGTCCAATTCGGCCGTTGTGGGCCTCTGGAGGTGTTTGGGTCCGAGTTCCGGGCTCTGGGGGTGTCTGGTAAAGAGATCCGGGTTCTGGCGTCTTTTTCCTGGCTTAATTCGGCCGTTGTGGGCCCCTGGAGGTGTTTGCGGACCTCCGCGGGTGAAATAATGGAAAAAAAAAAAAGTTAAAGTTTCCAGTCGGGACTATGTGGAGCGAAAAAAACCCGGACTTTTTTGGCTCCGTCAGAAACTAAGTAAAAGTCGGAATATGTGAAGGAAAGCTCAGAAAATGCCTGGGCTTTTTTAGATCGCTTCGATAAATTTTTTTTTAGCTCACATCACTGGGCCACCAGGTCGCAGATTTCAGAAACCTGGTTTTCGGAAACAGAGATCTCCAGGACAGGGCCCCGAGCTTCGGGGGGAGCGTTCCCCAGCTGGACCTAAGCATAGTGGGCCAGGCCCCGGGCGGAAAGAGGCTCCTGGAGCCGAGATACAGGGGTGGCTCCCCGCGCGACTTACCCGATTTCGGAGCACTATTTTCGGACAGTGATGGCAGAGCAGTGGGTGTACTGGATGGAGGAAAATAACAGCTCCAGAGAGCGGCAGAGACCAGACCATGACCCAGAACGGCACACTGTTCCCGGACAGTGATGGCAGAACAGCAGGTGTACCCCATGGATGAATAAAGAGTTCCAGAGAGCGGCAGAACCCAGACCATGACCCAGAACGGCACACTGTTCCCGGACAGTGATGGCAGAACGGCAGGTGTACCGCATGGATGAATAAAGAGTTCCAGAGAGCGTGATATCCCAGACCATGACCCAGAACGACACACTATTCCCGGACAGTGATGGCAGAACAGCAGGTGTACCGCATGGATGAATAAAGAGCTCCAGAGAGCGGCAGAGACCAGACCAAGTCCCAGAACGACACACTATTCCCGGACAGTGATGGCAGAACAGCAGGTGCAGTGGATGGATGAATAAAGAGCTCCAGAGAGCGGCAGAGACCAGACCAAGTCCCAGAACGGTACACTATTCCCGGACAGTGATGGCAGACCAGCAGGTGTACATGATGGATGAATAAAGAGTTCCAGAGAGCGGCAGAGACCAGACCATGACCCAGAACGGCACACTGTTCCCGGACAGTGATGGCAGACCAGCAGGTGTACCCCATGGATGAATAAAGAGTTCCAGAGAGCGTGATATCCCAGACCATGACCCAGAACGGCACACTGTTCCCGGACAGTGATGGCAGACCAGCAGGTGTACCCCATGGATGAATAAAGAGTTCCAGAGAGCGTGATATCCCAGACCATGACCCAGAACGGCACACTGTTCCCGGACAGTGATGGCAGACCAGCAGGTGTACATGATGGATGAATAAAGAGTTCCAGAGAGCGGCAGAGACCAGACCATGACCCAGAACGACACACTATTCCCGGACAGTGATGGCAGAACAGCAGGTGTACCGCATGGATGAATACAGAGCTCCAGAGAGCGGCAGAGACCAGACCAAGTCCCAGAACGACACACTATTCCCGGACAGTGATGGCAGAACGGCAGGTGTACCGCATGGATGAATAAAGAGTTCCAGAGAGCGTGATATCCCAGACCATGACCCAGAACGACACACTATTCCCGGACAGTGATGGCAGACCAGCAGGTGCAGTGGATGGATGAATAAAGAGCTCCAGAGAGCGGCAGAACCCAGACCAAGTCCCAGAACGACACACTGTTCCCGGACAGTGATGGCAGACCAGCAGGTGTACATGATGGATGAATAAAGAGCTCCAGAGAGCGGCAGAGACCAGACCAAGTCCCAGAACGACACACTATTCCCGGACAGTGATGGCAGAACAGCAGGTGTACCGCATGGATGAATACACAGTTCCAGAGAGCGGGAGATCCCGGCCGATGTCCGATGACGAAGCACTGTATGGGACACTTTGAAGGAAGGGTCGGTCTCCTGGATGAAAAGAACTTTAATTTTCTGACTTAAAATACGGAGTTAAAGTTTCCAGTCGGGACGATAAGGAGGGCAAAAAAACCCGGACTTTTTTGGCTCCGTCAGAAACTAAGTAAAAGTCGGACTATGTGAAGGAAAGCTCAGAAAATGCCTGGAGAATTTTGAGCGGACCGGAAAAAAAAAGTTCCAGCCGACATCACTGGGCCACCAGGTCGCAGATTCCTGAAACCCGGTTTTTAGAAACATAGGCCTCCAGTCGTGAAGACCGGCGTTTGTGCGGTTCGGATCCGACTCAGACCTCAGTATTTTCGGACACCCTCGGACAGTGGCGGGGGTGGAAGAACCGGAGCCTCATGCAGAACTGGCTGTCGGGGAGCAAGCGGACGCTGCCCCGGCAGGAGGCATCATTCCGGGCACTGTGGCTGATCGGTAGCTTTCGTGGATGGATGACTGAGCGAACGAACGAGATGACGGCGGTGCGTCCTGGCTGATGTCCCAGTACGGGGCACTATTCTCGGATGCTGATGGCAGAACAGCAGGTGCAGTGGACGGATGAACACACAGTTCCATAGAGCGGCAGAACCCAGACCATGTCCCAGAACGGGACACTATTCTTGGATGCTGATGTCAGAACAGCAGGTGTAACGCATGGATGAATACAGAGTTCCAGAGAGCGGCAGAGACCAGACCATGTCCCAGAACGGCACACCATTCTCGGATGCTGATGTCAGAACAGCAGGTGTAACGCATGGATGAATACAGAGTTCCAGAGAGCGGCAGAGACCAGACCATGTCCCTGTACGGGACACTATTCTCGGATGCTGATGTCAGAACAGCAGGTGCAGCGGACGGACTAATACACAGTTCCAGAGAGCGGTATTTCACGGCAGATATCCGATGATGAAGCGCTATTGTCGGACACTGATGGCAGAACAGCAGGTGCACTGGATGAAGGAAATAAACAGAACATAGTTCCAGAGGGCGGGATATCCCAGACCAAGTCCCAGAACGGCGCGCTATTGTCGGACACTGATGGCAGAACAGCAGGTGCACTGGATGAAGGAAATAAACAGAACATAGTTCCAGAGAGCGTGATATCCCAGACCAAGTCCCAGAACGGCCCACTATTCCCGGACACTCATCTACTTAAAATCTCCCTGATTACCTGCCAGAACAGAGCAGATCCAGAGAGCGGTATTTCACGGCAGCTATCCGATGATGAAGCGCTATTGTCGGACACTGATGGCAGAACAGCAGGTGCACTGGATGAAGGAAATGAACAGAACATAGTTCCAGAGAGCGGGATATGCGAGACCATGTCCCAGTACGGGACACTATTGTCGGATGCTGATGTCAGAACAGCAGGTGCAGTGGATGAAGGAAATAAACAGAACACAGTTCCATGGAGCGGGAGATCCCAGACCATGTCCCAGTACGGGACACTATTGTCGGATGCTGATGTCAGAACAGCAGGTGCAGTGGATGAAGGAAATAAACAGAACACAGTTCCATGGAGCGGGAGATCCCAGACCATGTCCCAGTACGGGACACTATTCTCGGATGCTGATGTCAGAACAGCAGGTGCAGTGGATGGATGAAATAAACAGTTCCAGAGAGCGTGAGATCCCGGCTGATATCCGATGAAGAAGCACTGTTCACGGACACTGATGGCAGAACAGCAGGTGCAGCGGATGGATGAATACACAGTTCCAGACAGCGGGAGATCCCTGACCATGTCCCAGTACGGGACACTATTCTCGGATGCTGATGTCAGAACAGCAGGTGTAACGCATGGATGAATACAGAGTTCCAGAGAGCGGCAGAACCCAGACCATGACCCAGAACGGCACACTGTTCCCGGACAGTGATGGCAGACCAGCAGGTGTACCCCATGGATGAATAAAGAGTTCCAGAGAGCGGCAGAACCCAGACCAAGTCCCAGAACGACACACTATTCCCGGACAGTGATGGCAGAAGAGCAGGTGTACCGCATGGATGAATACAGAGCTCCAGAGAGCGGCAGAGACCAGACCAAGTCCCAGAACGGCACACTGTTCCCGGACAGTGATGGCAGAACGGCAGGTGTACCGCATGGATGAATAAAGAGTTCCAGAGAGCGTGATATCCCAGACCATGACCCAGAACGACACACTATTCCCGGACAGTGATGGCAGAACAGCAGGTGTACCGCATGGATGAATAAAGAGTTCCAGAGAGCGGCAGAACCCAGACCATGACCCAGAACGACACACTATTCCCGGACAGTGATGGCAGAACAGCAGGTGTACCGCATGGATGAATACACAGTTCCAGAGAGCGGGAGATCCCGGCCGATGTCCGATGACGAAGCACTGTATGGGACACTTTGAAGGAAGGGTCGGTCTCCTGGATGAAAAGAACTTTAATTTTCTGACTTAAAATACGGAGTTAAAGTTTCCAGTCGGGACGATAAGGAGGGCAAAAAAACCCGGACTTTTTTGGCTCCGTCAGAAACTAAGTAAAAGTCGGACTATGTGAAGGAAAGCTCAGAAAATGCCTGGAGAATTTTGAGCGGACCGGAAAAAAAAAGTTCCAGCCGACATCACTGGGCCACCAGGTCGCAGATTCCTGAAACCCGGTTTTTAGAAACATAGGCCTCCAGTCGTGAAGACCGGCGTTTGTGCGGTTCGGATCCGACTCAGACCTCAGTATTTTCGGACACCCTCGGACAGTGGCGGGGGTGGAAGAACCGGAGCCTCATGCAGAACTGGCTGTCGGGGAGCAAGCGGACGCTGCCCCGGCAGGAGGCATCATTCCGGGCACTGTGGCTGATCGGTAGCTTTCGTGGATGGATGACTGAGCGAACGAACGAGATGACGGCGGTGTGTCCTGGCTGATGTCCCAGTACGGGGCACTATTCTCGGATGCTGATGGCAGAACAGCAGGTGCAGTGGACGGATGAACACACAGTTCCAGACAGCGTGATATCCCAGACCATGTCCCAGAACGGCCCACTATTCTCGGATGCTGATGTCAGAACAGCAGGTGCAGTGGATGGATGAACACACAGTTCCAGACAGCGGGAGATCCCAGACCATGTCCCAGAACGGCACACCATTCTCGGATGCTGATGTCAGAACAGCAGGTGTAACGTATGGATGAACACACAGTTCCAGACAGCGGGAGATCCCAGACCATGTCCCAGAACGGCGCGCTATTGTCGGACACTGATGGCAGAACAGCAGGTGCACTGGATGAAGGAAATAAACAGAACATAGTTCCAGAGAGCAGGATATCCCAGACCAAGTCCCAGAACGGCGCGCTATTGTCGGACACTGATGGCAGAACAGCAGGTGCACTGGATGAAGGAAATAAACAGAACATAGTTCCAGAGAGCGGGATATCCCAGACCAAGTCCCAGAACGGCCCACTATTCCCGGACACTCATCTACTTAAAATCTCCCTGATTACCTGCCAGAACAGAGCAGATCCAGAGAGCGGTATTTCACGGCAGTTATCCGATGATGAAGCGCTGTTGTCGGACACTGATGGCAGAACAGCAGGTGCAGTGGATGAAGGAAATAATCAGAACATAGTTCCAGAGAGCGGGATATGCGAGACCATGTCCCAGTACGGGACACTAGTCTCGGATGCTGATGTCAGAACAGCAGGTGCAGTGGATGGATGAAATAAACAGTTCCAGAGAGCGTGAGATCCCGGCTGATATCCGATGAAGAAGCACTGTTCACGGACACTGATGGCAGAACAGCAGGTGCAGCGGATGGATGAATACACAGTTCCAGACAGCGGGAGATCCCTGACCATGTCCCAGTACGGGACACTATTCTCGGATGCTGATGTCAGAACAGCAGGTGCAGTGGACGGATGAATACGAAGTTCCATGGAGCGGGAGATCCCAGACCATGTCCCAGTACGGGACACTATTCTCGGATGCTGATGTCAGAACAGCAGGTGCAGTGGATGAAGGAAATAATCAGAACATAGTTCCAGAGAGCGGGATATGCCAGACCATGTCCCAGTACGGGACACTATTCTCGGATGCTGATGTCAGAACAGCAGGTGCAGTGGATGAAGGAAATAAACAGAACATAGTTCCAGAGAGCGGGATATGCCAGACCATGTCCCAGTACGGGACACTATTCTCGGATGCTGATGTCAGAACAGCAGGTGCAGTGGATGAAGGAAATAATCAGAACACAGTTCCAGAGAGCGGGAGATCCCAGACCATGTCCCAGTACGGGACACTATTCTCGGATGCTGATGTCAGAACAGCAGGTGCAGTGGATGAAGGAAATAAACAGAACATAGTTCCAGAGAGCGGGATATCCCAGACCATGTCCCAGTACGGGACACTATTCTCGGATGCTGATGGCAGAACAGCAGGTGCAGTGGATGGATGAATTAAACAGTTCCAGAGAGCGTGAGATCCCGGCTGATATCCGATGAAGAAGCGCTATTGTCGGACTCTGATGGCAGAACAGCAGGTGCAGCGGATGGATGAAATAAACAGTTCCATAGAGCGGTATTTCCCGACAGATATCCGACGACGAAGGACCATTTGGGACGCTTTGCAGGAAGGGTCGGTCTCCTGGATGAAAAGGACTTTAATTTTCTGACTTAAAATACGAAGTTAAAGTTTCCAGTCGGGACGATAAGGAGGGCAAAAAAACCCGGACTTTTTTGGCTCCGTCAGAAACTAAGTAAAAGTCGGACTATGTGAAGGAAAGCTCAGAAAATGCCTGGAGAATTTTGAGCGGACTGGAAAAAAAAAGTTGTAGCCGACATCACTGGGCCACCAGGTCGCAGATTTCAGAAACCTGGTTTTTAGAAACATAGGCCTCCAGGAGTGAGGACCGACGTTTGTGCGTTTCGGATCCGACTCAGACCTTAGTATTTTCGGACGCCCTCGGACAGTGGCGAGGGTGAACGAACCGGAGCCTCGTTCCGGGCACTGTGGCTGGTCGGTGGGTTTCGCGGATGGATCGCTGAGCGAGAGAGATGGCGGCGGGGCGGCCCGCCTCCGGTGCGCCCTGGCTTCGGCCGGGGCGCGCCGGTGGGTGAAACACTTTGAT
>NW_027554894.1:87500-95000 GCF_964276395.1 Gasterosteus aculeatus | reverse complement strand
GATCCGGGTTCTGGCGTCTTTTTCCGGGTCCAATTCGGCCGTTGTGGGCCTCTGGAGGTGTTTGGGTCCGAGTTCCGGGCTCTGGGGGTGTCTGGTAAAGAGATCCGGGTTCTGGCGTCTTTTTCCGGGTTCGATTCGGCCGTTGTGGGCCTCTGGAGGTGTTTGGGTCCGAGTTCCGGGCTCTGGGGGTGTCTGGTAAAGAGATCCGGGTTCTGGCGTCTTTTTCCGGGTCCAATTCGGCCGTTGTGGGCCTCTGGAGGTGTTTGGGTCCGAGTTCCGGGCTCTGGGGGTGTCTGGTAAAGAGATCCGGGTTCTGGCGTCTTTTTCCTGGCTTAATTCGGCCGTTGTGGGCCCCTGGAGGTGTTTGCGGACCTCCGCGGGTGAAATAATGGAAAAAAAAAAAAGTTAAAGTTTCCAGTCGGGACTATGTGGAGCGAAAAAAACCCGGACTTTTTTGGCTCCGTCAGAAACTAAGTAAAAGTCGGAATATGTGAAGGAAAGCTCAGAAAATGCCTGGGCTTTTTTAGATCGCTTCGATAAATTTTTTTTTAGCTCACATCACTGGGCCACCAGGTCGCAGATTTCAGAAACCTGGTTTTCGGAAACAGAGATCTCCAGGACAGGGCCCCGAGCTTCGGGGGGAGCGTTCCCCAGCTGGACCTAAGCATAGTGGGCCAGGCCCCGGGCGGAAAGAGGCTCCTGGAGCCGAGATACAGGGGTGGCTCCCCGCGCGACTTACCCGATTTCGGAGCACTATTTTCGGACAGTGATGGCAGAGCAGTGGGTGTACTGGATGGAGGAAAATAACAGCTCCAGAGAGCGGCAGAGACCAGACCATGACCCAGAACGGCACACTGTTCCCGGACAGTGATGGCAGAACAGCAGGTGTACCCCATGGATGAATAAAGAGTTCCAGAGAGCGGCAGAACCCAGACCATGACCCAGAACGGCACACTGTTCCCGGACAGTGATGGCAGAACGGCAGGTGTACCGCATGGATGAATAAAGAGTTCCAGAGAGCGTGATATCCCAGACCATGACCCAGAACGACACACTATTCCCGGACAGTGATGGCAGAACAGCAGGTGTACCGCATGGATGAATAAAGAGCTCCAGAGAGCGGCAGAGACCAGACCAAGTCCCAGAACGACACACTATTCCCGGACAGTGATGGCAGAACAGCAGGTGCAGTGGATGGATGAATAAAGAGCTCCAGAGAGCGGCAGAGACCAGACCAAGTCCCAGAACGGTACACTATTCCCGGACAGTGATGGCAGACCAGCAGGTGTACATGATGGATGAATAAAGAGTTCCAGAGAGCGGCAGAGACCAGACCATGACCCAGAACGGCACACTGTTCCCGGACAGTGATGGCAGACCAGCAGGTGTACCCCATGGATGAATAAAGAGTTCCAGAGAGCGTGATATCCCAGACCATGACCCAGAACGGCACACTGTTCCCGGACAGTGATGGCAGACCAGCAGGTGTACCCCATGGATGAATAAAGAGTTCCAGAGAGCGTGATATCCCAGACCATGACCCAGAACGGCACACTGTTCCCGGACAGTGATGGCAGACCAGCAGGTGTACATGATGGATGAATAAAGAGTTCCAGAGAGCGGCAGAGACCAGACCATGACCCAGAACGACACACTATTCCCGGACAGTGATGGCAGAACAGCAGGTGTACCGCATGGATGAATACAGAGCTCCAGAGAGCGGCAGAGACCAGACCAAGTCCCAGAACGACACACTATTCCCGGACAGTGATGGCAGAACGGCAGGTGTACCGCATGGATGAATAAAGAGTTCCAGAGAGCGTGATATCCCAGACCATGACCCAGAACGACACACTATTCCCGGACAGTGATGGCAGACCAGCAGGTGCAGTGGATGGATGAATAAAGAGCTCCAGAGAGCGGCAGAACCCAGACCAAGTCCCAGAACGACACACTGTTCCCGGACAGTGATGGCAGACCAGCAGGTGTACATGATGGATGAATAAAGAGCTCCAGAGAGCGGCAGAGACCAGACCAAGTCCCAGAACGACACACTATTCCCGGACAGTGATGGCAGAACAGCAGGTGTACCGCATGGATGAATACACAGTTCCAGAGAGCGGGAGATCCCGGCCGATGTCCGATGACGAAGCACTGTATGGGACACTTTGAAGGAAGGGTCGGTCTCCTGGATGAAAAGAACTTTAATTTTCTGACTTAAAATACGGAGTTAAAGTTTCCAGTCGGGACGATAAGGAGGGCAAAAAAACCCGGACTTTTTTGGCTCCGTCAGAAACTAAGTAAAAGTCGGACTATGTGAAGGAAAGCTCAGAAAATGCCTGGAGAATTTTGAGCGGACCGGAAAAAAAAAGTTCCAGCCGACATCACTGGGCCACCAGGTCGCAGATTCCTGAAACCCGGTTTTTAGAAACATAGGCCTCCAGTCGTGAAGACCGGCGTTTGTGCGGTTCGGATCCGACTCAGACCTCAGTATTTTCGGACACCCTCGGACAGTGGCGGGGGTGGAAGAACCGGAGCCTCATGCAGAACTGGCTGTCGGGGAGCAAGCGGACGCTGCCCCGGCAGGAGGCATCATTCCGGGCACTGTGGCTGATCGGTAGCTTTCGTGGATGGATGACTGAGCGAACGAACGAGATGACGGCGGTGCGTCCTGGCTGATGTCCCAGTACGGGGCACTATTCTCGGATGCTGATGGCAGAACAGCAGGTGCAGTGGACGGATGAACACACAGTTCCATAGAGCGGCAGAACCCAGACCATGTCCCAGAACGGGACACTATTCTTGGATGCTGATGTCAGAACAGCAGGTGTAACGCATGGATGAATACAGAGTTCCAGAGAGCGGCAGAGACCAGACCATGTCCCAGAACGGCACACCATTCTCGGATGCTGATGTCAGAACAGCAGGTGTAACGCATGGATGAATACAGAGTTCCAGAGAGCGGCAGAGACCAGACCATGTCCCTGTACGGGACACTATTCTCGGATGCTGATGTCAGAACAGCAGGTGCAGCGGACGGACTAATACACAGTTCCAGAGAGCGGTATTTCACGGCAGATATCCGATGATGAAGCGCTATTGTCGGACACTGATGGCAGAACAGCAGGTGCACTGGATGAAGGAAATAAACAGAACATAGTTCCAGAGGGCGGGATATCCCAGACCAAGTCCCAGAACGGCGCGCTATTGTCGGACACTGATGGCAGAACAGCAGGTGCACTGGATGAAGGAAATAAACAGAACATAGTTCCAGAGAGCGTGATATCCCAGACCAAGTCCCAGAACGGCCCACTATTCCCGGACACTCATCTACTTAAAATCTCCCTGATTACCTGCCAGAACAGAGCAGATCCAGAGAGCGGTATTTCACGGCAGCTATCCGATGATGAAGCGCTATTGTCGGACACTGATGGCAGAACAGCAGGTGCACTGGATGAAGGAAATGAACAGAACATAGTTCCAGAGAGCGGGATATGCGAGACCATGTCCCAGTACGGGACACTATTGTCGGATGCTGATGTCAGAACAGCAGGTGCAGTGGATGAAGGAAATAAACAGAACACAGTTCCATGGAGCGGGAGATCCCAGACCATGTCCCAGTACGGGACACTATTGTCGGATGCTGATGTCAGAACAGCAGGTGCAGTGGATGAAGGAAATAAACAGAACACAGTTCCATGGAGCGGGAGATCCCAGACCATGTCCCAGTACGGGACACTATTCTCGGATGCTGATGTCAGAACAGCAGGTGCAGTGGATGGATGAAATAAACAGTTCCAGAGAGCGTGAGATCCCGGCTGATATCCGATGAAGAAGCACTGTTCACGGACACTGATGGCAGAACAGCAGGTGCAGCGGATGGATGAATACACAGTTCCAGACAGCGGGAGATCCCTGACCATGTCCCAGTACGGGACACTATTCTCGGATGCTGATGTCAGAACAGCAGGTGTAACGCATGGATGAATACAGAGTTCCAGAGAGCGGCAGAACCCAGACCATGACCCAGAACGGCACACTGTTCCCGGACAGTGATGGCAGACCAGCAGGTGTACCCCATGGATGAATAAAGAGTTCCAGAGAGCGGCAGAACCCAGACCAAGTCCCAGAACGACACACTATTCCCGGACAGTGATGGCAGAAGAGCAGGTGTACCGCATGGATGAATACAGAGCTCCAGAGAGCGGCAGAGACCAGACCAAGTCCCAGAACGGCACACTGTTCCCGGACAGTGATGGCAGAACGGCAGGTGTACCGCATGGATGAATAAAGAGTTCCAGAGAGCGTGATATCCCAGACCATGACCCAGAACGACACACTATTCCCGGACAGTGATGGCAGAACAGCAGGTGTACCGCATGGATGAATAAAGAGTTCCAGAGAGCGGCAGAACCCAGACCATGACCCAGAACGACACACTATTCCCGGACAGTGATGGCAGAACAGCAGGTGTACCGCATGGATGAATACACAGTTCCAGAGAGCGGGAGATCCCGGCCGATGTCCGATGACGAAGCACTGTATGGGACACTTTGAAGGAAGGGTCGGTCTCCTGGATGAAAAGAACTTTAATTTTCTGACTTAAAATACGGAGTTAAAGTTTCCAGTCGGGACGATAAGGAGGGCAAAAAAACCCGGACTTTTTTGGCTCCGTCAGAAACTAAGTAAAAGTCGGACTATGTGAAGGAAAGCTCAGAAAATGCCTGGAGAATTTTGAGCGGACCGGAAAAAAAAAGTTCCAGCCGACATCACTGGGCCACCAGGTCGCAGATTCCTGAAACCCGGTTTTTAGAAACATAGGCCTCCAGTCGTGAAGACCGGCGTTTGTGCGGTTCGGATCCGACTCAGACCTCAGTATTTTCGGACACCCTCGGACAGTGGCGGGGGTGGAAGAACCGGAGCCTCATGCAGAACTGGCTGTCGGGGAGCAAGCGGACGCTGCCCCGGCAGGAGGCATCATTCCGGGCACTGTGGCTGATCGGTAGCTTTCGTGGATGGATGACTGAGCGAACGAACGAGATGACGGCGGTGTGTCCTGGCTGATGTCCCAGTACGGGGCACTATTCTCGGATGCTGATGGCAGAACAGCAGGTGCAGTGGACGGATGAACACACAGTTCCATAGAGCGGCAGAACCCAGACCATGTCCCAGAACGGGACACTATTCTTGGATGCTGATGTCAGAACAGCAGGTGTAACGCATGGATGAATACAGAGTTCCAGAGAGCGGCAGAGACCAGACCATGTCCCAGAACGGCACACCATTCTCGGATGCTGATGTCAGAACAGCAGGTGTAACGCATGGATGAATACAGAGTTCCAGAGAGCGGCAGAGACCAGACCATGTCCCTGTACGGGACACTATTCTCGGATGCTGATGTCAGAACAGCAGGTGCAGCGGACGGACTAATACACAGTTCCAGAGAGCGGTATTTCACGGCAGATATCCGATGATGAAGCGCTATTGTCGGACACTGATGGCAGAACAGCAGGTGCACTGGATGAAGGAAATAAACAGAACATAGTTCCAGAGGGCGGGATATCCCAGACCAAGTCCCAGAACGGCGCGCTATTGTCGGACACTGATGGCAGAACAGCAGGTGCACTGGATGAAGGAAATAAACAGAACATAGTTCCAGAGAGCGTGATATCCCAGACCAAGTCCCAGAACGGCCCACTATTCCCGGACACTCATCTACTTAAAATCTCCCTGATTACCTGCCAGAACAGAGCAGATCCAGAGAGCGGTATTTCACGGCAGATATCCGATGATGAAGCGCTATTGTCGGACACTGATGGCAGAACAGCAGGTGCAGTGGATGAAGGAAATAAACAGAACACAGTTCCATGGAGCGGGAGATCCCAGACCATGTCCCAGTACGGGACACTATTCTCGGATGCTGATGTCAGAACAGCAGGTGCAGTGGATGAAGGAAATAAACAGAACATAGTTCCAGAGAGCGGGAGATCCGAGACCATGTCCCAGTACGGGACACTATTCTCGGATGCTGATGTCAGAACAGCAGGTGCAGTGGATGAAGGAAATAAACAGAACATAGTTCCAGAGAGCGGGAGATCCGAGACCATGTCCCAGTACGGGACACTATTCTCGGATGCTGATGTCAGAACAGCAGGTGCAGTGGATGAAGGAAATAAACATAACACAGTTCCAGAGAGCGGGATATCCCAGACCATGTCCCAGTACGGGACACTATTCTCGGATGCTGATGTCAGAACAGCAGGTGCAGCGGATGGATGAATTAAACAGTTCCAGAGAGCGTGAGATCCCGGCAGATATCCGATGAAGAAGCGCTATTGTCGGACACTGATGGCAGAACAGCAGGTGCAGCGGATGGATGAAATAAACAGTTCCATGGAGCGGTATTTCCCGACAGATATCCGATGACGAAGGACCACTTGGGACGCTTTGAAGGAAGGGTCGGTCTCCTGGATGAAAAAGACTTTAATTTTCTGACTTAAAAAAAAAGTTAAAGTTTCCAGTCGGGACGATAAGGAGGGCAAAAAAACCCGGACTTTTTTGGCTCCGTCAGAAACTAAGTAAAAGTCGGAATATGTGGCGCAAAGCCCTAAAATCCCCTGGAGAATTTTGAGCGGACCGGAAAAAAAAAGTTCCAGCTGACATCACTGGGCCACCAGGTCGCAGATTTCAGAAACCTGGTTTTCGGAAACACAGGGCTCCAGGGCTGAGACCCGGGCTTCGTGGGGAGCGTTCCCCAGCTGGGCCTAAGCATCTTCGGACAACTTTGGGCGGAAAAGCGGGTTCGGGAACCGGGATATGGGGCGGGTTACGCGGCGTGACCTGCCCAAGTGCAGTGCACTATTCCCGGACGCTCATCTACTTAAAATCTCCCTGATTACCTGCCAGAACAGAGCAGATCCAGAGAGCGGTATTTCACGGCAGCTATCCGATGATGAAGCGCTGTTGTCGGACACTGATGGCAGAACAGCAGGTGCGGTGGATGAAATAAACAGTTCCAGAGAGCGGTATTTCACGGCAGTTATCCGATGATGAAGCGCTGTTGTCGGACACTGATGGCAGAACAGCAGGTGCAGTGGATGGACGAATTAAACAGTTCCAGAGAGCGTGAGATCCCGGCTGATATCCGATGAAGAAGCACTGTTCTCGGACACTGATGGCAGAACAGCAGGTGCAGTGGATGGATGAAGTAAACAGTTCCAGAGAGCGTGAGATCCCGGCTGATATCCGATGAAGAAGCGCTATTGTCGGACACTGATGGCAGAACAGCAGGTGCAGTGGATGGATGAAATAAACAGTTCCAGAGAGCGGTATCTCACGGCAGATATCCGATGATGAAGCGCTGTTGTCGGACACTGATGGCAGAACGGCAGGTGCACTGGATGGATGAAATAAACAGTTCCATAGAGCAGGAGATCCCAGACCATGTCCCATAACGGCACACTATTCTCGGATGCTGATGTCAGAACAGCAGGTGCAGTG
>NW_027554894.1:70000-77500 GCF_964276395.1 Gasterosteus aculeatus | reverse complement strand
GTTCAATTCGGCCGTTGTGGGCCTCTGGAGGTGTTTGGGTCCGAGTTCCGGGCTCTGGGGGTGTCTGGTAAAGAGATCCGGGTTCTGGCGTCTTTTTCCGGGTCCAATTCGGCCGTTGTGGGCCTCTGGAGGTGTTTGGGTCCGAGTTCCGGGCTCTGGGGGTGTCTGGTAAAGAGATCCGGGTTCTGGCGTCTTTTTCCGGGTTCAATTCGGCCGTTGTGGGCCTCTGGAGGTGTTTGGGTCCGAGTTCCGGGCTCTGGGGGTGTCTGGCAAAGAGATCCGGGTTCTGGCGTCTTTTTCCGGGTCCAATTCGGCCGTTGTGGGCCTCAGGAGGTGTTTGGGTCCGAGTTCCGGGCTCTGGGGGTGTCTGGTAAAGAGATCCGGGTTCTGGCGTCTTTTTCCGGGTCCAATTCGGCCGTTGTGGGCCTCTGGAGGTGTTTGTGGAGCTCATCCGGGCTCTGGGGGTGTCTGGTAAAGAGATCCGGGTTCTGGCGTCTTTTTCCGGGTCCAATTCGGCCGTTGTGGGCCTCTGGAGGTGTTTGCGGACCTCCGCGGGTGTACCGGGGTGATCCGGGACCGGGTCCGGGTTCTGGCGTCTTTTTCCGGGTCCAATTCGGCCGTTGTGGGCCTCTGGAGGTGTTTGGGTCCGAGTTCCGGGCTCTGGGGGTGTCTGGTAAAGAGATCCGGGTTCTGGCGTCTTTTTCCGGGTCCAATTCGGCCGTTGTGGGCCTCTGGAGGTGTTTGGGTCCGAGTTCCGGGCTCTGGGGGTGTCTGGTAAAGAGATCCGGGTTCTGGCGTCTTTTTCCGGGTTCGATTCGGCCGTTGTGGGCCTCTGGAGGTGTTTGGGTCCGAGTTCCGGGCTCTGGGGGTGTCTGGTAAAGAGATCCGGGTTCTGGCGTCTTTTTCCGGGTCCAATTCGGCCGTTGTGGGCCTCTGGAGGTGTTTGGGTCCGAGTTCCGGGCTCTGGGGGTGTCTGGTAAAGAGATCCGGGTTCTGGCGTCTTTTTCCTGGCTTAATTCGGCCGTTGTGGGCCCCTGGAGGTGTTTGCGGACCTCCGCGGGTGAAATAATGGAAAAAAAAAAAAGTTAAAGTTTCCAGTCGGGACTATGTGGAGCGAAAAAAACCCGGACTTTTTTGGCTCCGTCAGAAACTAAGTAAAAGTCGGAATATGTGAAGGAAAGCTCAGAAAATGCCTGGGCTTTTTTAGATCGCTTCGATAAATTTTTTTTTAGCTCACATCACTGGGCCACCAGGTCGCAGATTTCAGAAACCTGGTTTTCGGAAACAGAGATCTCCAGGACAGGGCCCCGAGCTTCGGGGGGAGCGTTCCCCAGCTGGACCTAAGCATAGTGGGCCAGGCCCCGGGCGGAAAGAGGCTCCTGGAGCCGAGATACAGGGGTGGCTCCCCGCGCGACTTACCCGATTTCGGAGCACTATTTTCGGACAGTGATGGCAGAGCAGTGGGTGTACTGGATGGAGGAAAATAACAGCTCCAGAGAGCGGCAGAGACCAGACCATGACCCAGAACGGCACACTGTTCCCGGACAGTGATGGCAGAACAGCAGGTGTACCCCATGGATGAATAAAGAGTTCCAGAGAGCGGCAGAACCCAGACCATGACCCAGAACGGCACACTGTTCCCGGACAGTGATGGCAGAACGGCAGGTGTACCGCATGGATGAATAAAGAGTTCCAGAGAGCGTGATATCCCAGACCATGACCCAGAACGACACACTATTCCCGGACAGTGATGGCAGAACAGCAGGTGTACCGCATGGATGAATAAAGAGCTCCAGAGAGCGGCAGAGACCAGACCAAGTCCCAGAACGACACACTATTCCCGGACAGTGATGGCAGAACAGCAGGTGCAGTGGATGGATGAATAAAGAGCTCCAGAGAGCGGCAGAGACCAGACCAAGTCCCAGAACGGTACACTATTCCCGGACAGTGATGGCAGACCAGCAGGTGTACATGATGGATGAATAAAGAGTTCCAGAGAGCGGCAGAGACCAGACCATGACCCAGAACGGCACACTGTTCCCGGACAGTGATGGCAGACCAGCAGGTGTACCCCATGGATGAATAAAGAGTTCCAGAGAGCGTGATATCCCAGACCATGACCCAGAACGGCACACTGTTCCCGGACAGTGATGGCAGACCAGCAGGTGTACCCCATGGATGAATAAAGAGTTCCAGAGAGCGTGATATCCCAGACCATGACCCAGAACGGCACACTGTTCCCGGACAGTGATGGCAGACCAGCAGGTGTACATGATGGATGAATAAAGAGTTCCAGAGAGCGGCAGAGACCAGACCATGACCCAGAACGACACACTATTCCCGGACAGTGATGGCAGAACAGCAGGTGTACCGCATGGATGAATACAGAGCTCCAGAGAGCGGCAGAGACCAGACCAAGTCCCAGAACGACACACTATTCCCGGACAGTGATGGCAGAACGGCAGGTGTACCGCATGGATGAATAAAGAGTTCCAGAGAGCGTGATATCCCAGACCATGACCCAGAACGACACACTATTCCCGGACAGTGATGGCAGACCAGCAGGTGCAGTGGATGGATGAATAAAGAGCTCCAGAGAGCGGCAGAACCCAGACCAAGTCCCAGAACGACACACTGTTCCCGGACAGTGATGGCAGACCAGCAGGTGTACATGATGGATGAATAAAGAGCTCCAGAGAGCGGCAGAGACCAGACCAAGTCCCAGAACGACACACTATTCCCGGACAGTGATGGCAGAACAGCAGGTGTACCGCATGGATGAATACACAGTTCCAGAGAGCGGGAGATCCCGGCCGATGTCCGATGACGAAGCACTGTATGGGACACTTTGAAGGAAGGGTCGGTCTCCTGGATGAAAAGAACTTTAATTTTCTGACTTAAAATACGGAGTTAAAGTTTCCAGTCGGGACGATAAGGAGGGCAAAAAAACCCGGACTTTTTTGGCTCCGTCAGAAACTAAGTAAAAGTCGGACTATGTGAAGGAAAGCTCAGAAAATGCCTGGAGAATTTTGAGCGGACCGGAAAAAAAAAGTTCCAGCCGACATCACTGGGCCACCAGGTCGCAGATTCCTGAAACCCGGTTTTTAGAAACATAGGCCTCCAGTCGTGAAGACCGGCGTTTGTGCGGTTCGGATCCGACTCAGACCTCAGTATTTTCGGACACCCTCGGACAGTGGCGGGGGTGGAAGAACCGGAGCCTCATGCAGAACTGGCTGTCGGGGAGCAAGCGGACGCTGCCCCGGCAGGAGGCATCATTCCGGGCACTGTGGCTGATCGGTAGCTTTCGTGGATGGATGACTGAGCGAACGAACGAGATGACGGCGGTGCGTCCTGGCTGATGTCCCAGTACGGGGCACTATTCTCGGATGCTGATGGCAGAACAGCAGGTGCAGTGGACGGATGAACACACAGTTCCATAGAGCGGCAGAACCCAGACCATGTCCCAGAACGGGACACTATTCTTGGATGCTGATGTCAGAACAGCAGGTGTAACGCATGGATGAATACAGAGTTCCAGAGAGCGGCAGAGACCAGACCATGTCCCAGAACGGCACACCATTCTCGGATGCTGATGTCAGAACAGCAGGTGTAACGCATGGATGAATACAGAGTTCCAGAGAGCGGCAGAGACCAGACCATGTCCCTGTACGGGACACTATTCTCGGATGCTGATGTCAGAACAGCAGGTGCAGCGGACGGACTAATACACAGTTCCAGAGAGCGGTATTTCACGGCAGATATCCGATGATGAAGCGCTATTGTCGGACACTGATGGCAGAACAGCAGGTGCACTGGATGAAGGAAATAAACAGAACATAGTTCCAGAGGGCGGGATATCCCAGACCAAGTCCCAGAACGGCGCGCTATTGTCGGACACTGATGGCAGAACAGCAGGTGCACTGGATGAAGGAAATAAACAGAACATAGTTCCAGAGAGCGTGATATCCCAGACCAAGTCCCAGAACGGCCCACTATTCCCGGACACTCATCTACTTAAAATCTCCCTGATTACCTGCCAGAACAGAGCAGATCCAGAGAGCGGTATTTCACGGCAGCTATCCGATGATGAAGCGCTATTGTCGGACACTGATGGCAGAACAGCAGGTGCACTGGATGAAGGAAATGAACAGAACATAGTTCCAGAGAGCGGGATATGCGAGACCATGTCCCAGTACGGGACACTATTGTCGGATGCTGATGTCAGAACAGCAGGTGCAGTGGATGAAGGAAATAAACAGAACACAGTTCCATGGAGCGGGAGATCCCAGACCATGTCCCAGTACGGGACACTATTGTCGGATGCTGATGTCAGAACAGCAGGTGCAGTGGATGAAGGAAATAAACAGAACACAGTTCCATGGAGCGGGAGATCCCAGACCATGTCCCAGTACGGGACACTATTCTCGGATGCTGATGTCAGAACAGCAGGTGCAGTGGATGGATGAAATAAACAGTTCCAGAGAGCGTGAGATCCCGGCTGATATCCGATGAAGAAGCACTGTTCACGGACACTGATGGCAGAACAGCAGGTGCAGCGGATGGATGAATACACAGTTCCAGACAGCGGGAGATCCCTGACCATGTCCCAGTACGGGACACTATTCTCGGATGCTGATGTCAGAACAGCAGGTGTAACGCATGGATGAATACAGAGTTCCAGAGAGCGGCAGAACCCAGACCATGACCCAGAACGGCACACTGTTCCCGGACAGTGATGGCAGACCAGCAGGTGTACCCCATGGATGAATAAAGAGTTCCAGAGAGCGGCAGAACCCAGACCAAGTCCCAGAACGACACACTATTCCCGGACAGTGATGGCAGAAGAGCAGGTGTACCGCATGGATGAATACAGAGCTCCAGAGAGCGGCAGAGACCAGACCAAGTCCCAGAACGGCACACTGTTCCCGGACAGTGATGGCAGAACGGCAGGTGTACCGCATGGATGAATAAAGAGTTCCAGAGAGCGTGATATCCCAGACCATGACCCAGAACGACACACTATTCCCGGACAGTGATGGCAGAACAGCAGGTGTACCGCATGGATGAATAAAGAGTTCCAGAGAGCGGCAGAACCCAGACCATGACCCAGAACGACACACTATTCCCGGACAGTGATGGCAGAACAGCAGGTGTACCGCATGGATGAATACACAGTTCCAGAGAGCGGGAGATCCCGGCCGATGTCCGATGACGAAGCACTGTATGGGACACTTTGAAGGAAGGGTCGGTCTCCTGGATGAAAAGAACTTTAATTTTCTGACTTAAAATACGGAGTTAAAGTTTCCAGTCGGGACGATAAGGAGGGCAAAAAAACCCGGACTTTTTTGGCTCCGTCAGAAACTAAGTAAAAGTCGGACTATGTGAAGGAAAGCTCAGAAAATGCCTGGAGAATTTTGAGCGGACCGGAAAAAAAAAGTTCCAGCCGACATCACTGGGCCACCAGGTCGCAGATTCCTGAAACCCGGTTTTTAGAAACATAGGCCTCCAGTCGTGAAGACCGGCGTTTGTGCGGTTCGGATCCGACTCAGACCTCAGTATTTTCGGACACCCTCGGACAGTGGCGGGGGTGGAAGAACCGGAGCCTCATGCAGAACTGGCTGTCGGGGAGCAAGCGGACGCTGCCCCGGCAGGAGGCATCATTCCGGGCACTGTGGCTGATCGGTAGCTTTCGTGGATGGATGACTGAGCGAACGAACGAGATGACGGCGGTGTGTCCTGGCTGATGTCCCAGTACGGGGCACTATTCTCGGATGCTGATGGCAGAACAGCAGGTGCAGTGGACGGATGAACACACAGTTCCAGACAGCGTGATATCCCAGACCATGTCCCAGAACGGCCCACTATTCTCGGATGCTGATGTCAGAACAGCAGGTGCAGTGGATGGATGAACACACAGTTCCAGACAGCGGGAGATCCCAGACCATGTCCCAGAACGGCACACCATTCTCGGATGCTGATGTCAGAACAGCAGGTGTAACGTATGGATGAACACACAGTTCCAGACAGCGGGAGATCCCAGACCATGTCCCAGAACGGCGCGCTATTGTCGGACACTGATGGCAGAACAGCAGGTGCACTGGATGAAGGAAATAAACAGAACATAGTTCCAGAGAGCAGGATATCCCAGACCAAGTCCCAGAACGGCGCGCTATTGTCGGACACTGATGGCAGAACAGCAGGTGCACTGGATGAAGGAAATAAACAGAACATAGTTCCAGAGAGCGGGATATCCCAGACCAAGTCCCAGAACGGCCCACTATTCCCGGACACTCATCTACTTAAAATCTCCCTGATTACCTGCCAGAACAGAGCAGATCCAGAGAGCGGTATTTCACGGCAGTTATCCGATGATGAAGCGCTGTTGTCGGACACTGATGGCAGAACAGCAGGTGCAGTGGATGAAGGAAATAATCAGAACATAGTTCCAGAGAGCGGGATATGCGAGACCATGTCCCAGTACGGGACACTAGTCTCGGATGCTGATGTCAGAACAGCAGGTGCAGTGGATGGATGAAATAAACAGTTCCAGAGAGCGTGAGATCCCGGCTGATATCCGATGAAGAAGCACTGTTCACGGACACTGATGGCAGAACAGCAGGTGCAGCGGATGGATGAATACACAGTTCCAGACAGCGGGAGATCCCTGACCATGTCCCAGTACGGGACACTATTCTCGGATGCTGATGTCAGAACAGCAGGTGCAGTGGACGGATGAATACGAAGTTCCATGGAGCGGGAGATCCCAGACCATGTCCCAGTACGGGACACTATTCTCGGATGCTGATGTCAGAACAGCAGGTGCAGTGGATGAAGGAAATAATCAGAACATAGTTCCAGAGAGCGGGATATGCCAGACCATGTCCCAGTACGGGACACTATTCTCGGATGCTGATGTCAGAACAGCAGGTGCAGTGGATGAAGGAAATAAACAGAACATAGTTCCAGAGAGCGGGATATGCCAGACCATGTCCCAGTACGGGACACTATTCTCGGATGCTGATGTCAGAACAGCAGGTGCAGTGGATGAAGGAAATAATCAGAACACAGTTCCAGAGAGCGGGAGATCCCAGACCATGTCCCAGTACGGGACACTATTCTCGGATGCTGATGTCAGAACAGCAGGTGCAGTGGATGAAGGAAATAAACAGAACATAGTTCCAGAGAGCGGGATATCCCAGACCATGTCCCAGTACGGGACACTATTCTCGGATGCTGATGGCAGAACAGCAGGTGCAGTGGATGGATGAATTAAACAGTTCCAGAGAGCGTGAGATCCCGGCTGATATCCGATGAAGAAGCGCTATTGTCGGACTCTGATGGCAGAACAGCAGGTGCAGCGGATGGATGAAATAAACAGTTCCATAGAGCGGTATTTCCCGACAGATATCCGACGACGAAGGACCATTTGGGACGCTTTGCAGGAAGGGTCGGTCTCCTGGATGAAAAGGACTTTAATTTTCTGACTTAAAATACGAAGTT
>NW_027554894.1:50000-60000 GCF_964276395.1 Gasterosteus aculeatus | reverse complement strand
GTCCGAGTTCCGGGCTCTGGGGGTGTCTGGCAAAGAGATCCGGGTTCTGGCGTCTTTTTCCGGGTCCAATTCGGCCGTTGTGGGCCTCAGGAGGTGTTTGGGTCCGAGTTCCGGGCTCTGGGGGTGTCTGGTAAAGAGATCCGGGTTCTGGCGTCTTTTTCCGGGTCCAATTCGGCCGTTGTGGGCCTCTGGAGGTGTTTGTGGAGCTCATCCGGGCTCTGGGGGTGTCTGGTAAAGAGATCCGGGTTCTGGCGTCTTTTTCCGGGTCCAATTCGGCCGTTGTGGGCCTCTGGAGGTGTTTGCGGACCTCCGCGGGTGTACCGGGGTGATCCGGGACCGGGTCCGGGTTCTGGCGTCTTTTTCCGGGTCCAATTCGGCCGTTGTGGGCCTCTGGAGGTGTTTGGGTCCGAGTTCCGGGCTCTGGGGGTGTCTGGTAAAGAGATCCGGGTTCTGGCGTCTTTTTCCGGGTCCAATTCGGCCGTTGTGGGCCTCTGGAGGTGTTTGGGTCCGAGTTCCGGGCTCTGGGGGTGTCTGGTAAAGAGATCCGGGTTCTGGCGTCTTTTTCCGGGTTCGATTCGGCCGTTGTGGGCCTCTGGAGGTGTTTGGGTCCGAGTTCCGGGCTCTGGGGGTGTCTGGTAAAGAGATCCGGGTTCTGGCGTCTTTTTCCGGGTCCAATTCGGCCGTTGTGGGCCTCTGGAGGTGTTTGGGTCCGAGTTCCGGGCTCTGGGGGTGTCTGGTAAAGAGATCCGGGTTCTGGCGTCTTTTTCCTGGCTTAATTCGGCCGTTGTGGGCCCCTGGAGGTGTTTGCGGACCTCCGCGGGTGAAATAATGGAAAAAAAAAAAAGTTAAAGTTTCCAGTCGGGACTATGTGGAGCGAAAAAAACCCGGACTTTTTTGGCTCCGTCAGAAACTAAGTAAAAGTCGGAATATGTGAAGGAAAGCTCAGAAAATGCCTGGGCTTTTTTAGATCGCTTCGATAAATTTTTTTTTAGCTCACATCACTGGGCCACCAGGTCGCAGATTTCAGAAACCTGGTTTTCGGAAACAGAGATCTCCAGGACAGGGCCCCGAGCTTCGGGGGGAGCGTTCCCCAGCTGGACCTAAGCATAGTGGGCCAGGCCCCGGGCGGAAAGAGGCTCCTGGAGCCGAGATACAGGGGTGGCTCCCCGCGCGACTTACCCGATTTCGGAGCACTATTTTCGGACAGTGATGGCAGAGCAGTGGGTGTACTGGATGGAGGAAAATAACAGCTCCAGAGAGCGGCAGAGACCAGACCATGACCCAGAACGGCACACTGTTCCCGGACAGTGATGGCAGAACAGCAGGTGTACCCCATGGATGAATAAAGAGTTCCAGAGAGCGGCAGAACCCAGACCATGACCCAGAACGGCACACTGTTCCCGGACAGTGATGGCAGAACGGCAGGTGTACCGCATGGATGAATAAAGAGTTCCAGAGAGCGTGATATCCCAGACCATGACCCAGAACGACACACTATTCCCGGACAGTGATGGCAGAACAGCAGGTGTACCGCATGGATGAATAAAGAGCTCCAGAGAGCGGCAGAGACCAGACCAAGTCCCAGAACGACACACTATTCCCGGACAGTGATGGCAGAACAGCAGGTGCAGTGGATGGATGAATAAAGAGCTCCAGAGAGCGGCAGAGACCAGACCAAGTCCCAGAACGGTACACTATTCCCGGACAGTGATGGCAGACCAGCAGGTGTACATGATGGATGAATAAAGAGTTCCAGAGAGCGGCAGAGACCAGACCATGACCCAGAACGGCACACTGTTCCCGGACAGTGATGGCAGACCAGCAGGTGTACCCCATGGATGAATAAAGAGTTCCAGAGAGCGTGATATCCCAGACCATGACCCAGAACGGCACACTGTTCCCGGACAGTGATGGCAGACCAGCAGGTGTACCCCATGGATGAATAAAGAGTTCCAGAGAGCGTGATATCCCAGACCATGACCCAGAACGGCACACTGTTCCCGGACAGTGATGGCAGACCAGCAGGTGTACATGATGGATGAATAAAGAGTTCCAGAGAGCGGCAGAGACCAGACCATGACCCAGAACGACACACTATTCCCGGACAGTGATGGCAGAACAGCAGGTGTACCGCATGGATGAATACAGAGCTCCAGAGAGCGGCAGAGACCAGACCAAGTCCCAGAACGACACACTATTCCCGGACAGTGATGGCAGAACGGCAGGTGTACCGCATGGATGAATAAAGAGTTCCAGAGAGCGTGATATCCCAGACCATGACCCAGAACGACACACTATTCCCGGACAGTGATGGCAGACCAGCAGGTGCAGTGGATGGATGAATAAAGAGCTCCAGAGAGCGGCAGAACCCAGACCAAGTCCCAGAACGACACACTGTTCCCGGACAGTGATGGCAGACCAGCAGGTGTACATGATGGATGAATAAAGAGCTCCAGAGAGCGGCAGAGACCAGACCAAGTCCCAGAACGACACACTATTCCCGGACAGTGATGGCAGAACAGCAGGTGTACCGCATGGATGAATACACAGTTCCAGAGAGCGGGAGATCCCGGCCGATGTCCGATGACGAAGCACTGTATGGGACACTTTGAAGGAAGGGTCGGTCTCCTGGATGAAAAGAACTTTAATTTTCTGACTTAAAATACGGAGTTAAAGTTTCCAGTCGGGACGATAAGGAGGGCAAAAAAACCCGGACTTTTTTGGCTCCGTCAGAAACTAAGTAAAAGTCGGACTATGTGAAGGAAAGCTCAGAAAATGCCTGGAGAATTTTGAGCGGACCGGAAAAAAAAAGTTCCAGCCGACATCACTGGGCCACCAGGTCGCAGATTCCTGAAACCCGGTTTTTAGAAACATAGGCCTCCAGTCGTGAAGACCGGCGTTTGTGCGGTTCGGATCCGACTCAGACCTCAGTATTTTCGGACACCCTCGGACAGTGGCGGGGGTGGAAGAACCGGAGCCTCATGCAGAACTGGCTGTCGGGGAGCAAGCGGACGCTGCCCCGGCAGGAGGCATCATTCCGGGCACTGTGGCTGATCGGTAGCTTTCGTGGATGGATGACTGAGCGAACGAACGAGATGACGGCGGTGCGTCCTGGCTGATGTCCCAGTACGGGGCACTATTCTCGGATGCTGATGGCAGAACAGCAGGTGCAGTGGACGGATGAACACACAGTTCCATAGAGCGGCAGAACCCAGACCATGTCCCAGAACGGGACACTATTCTTGGATGCTGATGTCAGAACAGCAGGTGTAACGCATGGATGAATACAGAGTTCCAGAGAGCGGCAGAGACCAGACCATGTCCCAGAACGGCACACCATTCTCGGATGCTGATGTCAGAACAGCAGGTGTAACGCATGGATGAATACAGAGTTCCAGAGAGCGGCAGAGACCAGACCATGTCCCTGTACGGGACACTATTCTCGGATGCTGATGTCAGAACAGCAGGTGCAGCGGACGGACTAATACACAGTTCCAGAGAGCGGTATTTCACGGCAGATATCCGATGATGAAGCGCTATTGTCGGACACTGATGGCAGAACAGCAGGTGCACTGGATGAAGGAAATAAACAGAACATAGTTCCAGAGGGCGGGATATCCCAGACCAAGTCCCAGAACGGCGCGCTATTGTCGGACACTGATGGCAGAACAGCAGGTGCACTGGATGAAGGAAATAAACAGAACATAGTTCCAGAGAGCGTGATATCCCAGACCAAGTCCCAGAACGGCCCACTATTCCCGGACACTCATCTACTTAAAATCTCCCTGATTACCTGCCAGAACAGAGCAGATCCAGAGAGCGGTATTTCACGGCAGCTATCCGATGATGAAGCGCTATTGTCGGACACTGATGGCAGAACAGCAGGTGCACTGGATGAAGGAAATGAACAGAACATAGTTCCAGAGAGCGGGATATGCGAGACCATGTCCCAGTACGGGACACTATTGTCGGATGCTGATGTCAGAACAGCAGGTGCAGTGGATGAAGGAAATAAACAGAACACAGTTCCATGGAGCGGGAGATCCCAGACCATGTCCCAGTACGGGACACTATTGTCGGATGCTGATGTCAGAACAGCAGGTGCAGTGGATGAAGGAAATAAACAGAACACAGTTCCATGGAGCGGGAGATCCCAGACCATGTCCCAGTACGGGACACTATTCTCGGATGCTGATGTCAGAACAGCAGGTGCAGTGGATGGATGAAATAAACAGTTCCAGAGAGCGTGAGATCCCGGCTGATATCCGATGAAGAAGCACTGTTCACGGACACTGATGGCAGAACAGCAGGTGCAGCGGATGGATGAATACACAGTTCCAGACAGCGGGAGATCCCTGACCATGTCCCAGTACGGGACACTATTCTCGGATGCTGATGTCAGAACAGCAGGTGTAACGCATGGATGAATACAGAGTTCCAGAGAGCGGCAGAACCCAGACCATGACCCAGAACGGCACACTGTTCCCGGACAGTGATGGCAGACCAGCAGGTGTACCCCATGGATGAATAAAGAGTTCCAGAGAGCGGCAGAACCCAGACCAAGTCCCAGAACGACACACTATTCCCGGACAGTGATGGCAGAAGAGCAGGTGTACCGCATGGATGAATACAGAGCTCCAGAGAGCGGCAGAGACCAGACCAAGTCCCAGAACGGCACACTGTTCCCGGACAGTGATGGCAGAACGGCAGGTGTACCGCATGGATGAATAAAGAGTTCCAGAGAGCGTGATATCCCAGACCATGACCCAGAACGACACACTATTCCCGGACAGTGATGGCAGAACAGCAGGTGTACCGCATGGATGAATAAAGAGTTCCAGAGAGCGGCAGAACCCAGACCATGACCCAGAACGACACACTATTCCCGGACAGTGATGGCAGAACAGCAGGTGTACCGCATGGATGAATACACAGTTCCAGAGAGCGGGAGATCCCGGCCGATGTCCGATGACGAAGCACTGTATGGGACACTTTGAAGGAAGGGTCGGTCTCCTGGATGAAAAGAACTTTAATTTTCTGACTTAAAATACGGAGTTAAAGTTTCCAGTCGGGACGATAAGGAGGGCAAAAAAACCCGGACTTTTTTGGCTCCGTCAGAAACTAAGTAAAAGTCGGACTATGTGAAGGAAAGCTCAGAAAATGCCTGGAGAATTTTGAGCGGACCGGAAAAAAAAAGTTCCAGCCGACATCACTGGGCCACCAGGTCGCAGATTCCTGAAACCCGGTTTTTAGAAACATAGGCCTCCAGTCGTGAAGACCGGCGTTTGTGCGGTTCGGATCCGACTCAGACCTCAGTATTTTCGGACACCCTCGGACAGTGGCGGGGGTGGAAGAACCGGAGCCTCATGCAGAACTGGCTGTCGGGGAGCAAGCGGACGCTGCCCCGGCAGGAGGCATCATTCCGGGCACTGTGGCTGATCGGTAGCTTTCGTGGATGGATGACTGAGCGAACGAACGAGATGACGGCGGTGCGTCCTGGCTGATGTCCCAGTACGGGGCACTATTCTCGGATGCTGATGGCAGAACAGCAGGTGCAGTGGACGGATGAACACACAGTTCCATAGAGCGGCAGAACCCAGACCATGTCCCAGAACGGGACACTATTCTTGGATGCTGATGTCAGAACAGCAGGTGTAACGCATGGATGAATACAGAGTTCCAGAGAGCGGCAGAGACCAGACCATGTCCCAGAACGGCACACCATTCTCGGATGCTGATGTCAGAACAGCAGGTGTAACGCATGGATGAATACAGAGTTCCAGAGAGCGGCAGAGACCAGACCATGTCCCTGTACGGGACACTATTCTCGGATGCTGATGTCAGAACAGCAGGTGCAGCGGACGGACTAATACACAGTTCCAGAGAGCGGTATTTCACGGCAGATATCCGATGATGAAGCGCTATTGTCGGACACTGATGGCAGAACAGCAGGTGCACTGGATGAAGGAAATAAACAGAACATAGTTCCAGAGGGCGGGATATCCCAGACCAAGTCCCAGAACGGCGCGCTATTGTCGGACACTGATGGCAGAACAGCAGGTGCACTGGATGAAGGAAATAAACAGAACATAGTTCCAGAGAGCGTGATATCCCAGACCAAGTCCCAGAACGGCCCACTATTCCCGGACACTCATCTACTTAAAATCTCCCTGATTACCTGCCAGAACAGAGCAGATCCAGAGAGCGGTATTTCACGGCAGCTATCCGATGATGAAGCGCTATTGTCGGACACTGATGGCAGAACAGCAGGTGCACTGGATGAAGGAAATGAACAGAACATAGTTCCAGAGAGCGGGATATGCGAGACCATGTCCCAGTACGGGACACTATTGTCGGATGCTGATGTCAGAACAGCAGGTGCAGTGGATGAAGGAAATAAACAGAACACAGTTCCATGGAGCGGGAGATCCCAGACCATGTCCCAGTACGGGACACTATTGTCGGATGCTGATGTCAGAACAGCAGGTGCAGTGGATGAAGGAAATAAACAGAACACAGTTCCATGGAGCGGGAGATCCCAGACCATGTCCCAGTACGGGACACTATTCTCGGATGCTGATGTCAGAACAGCAGGTGCAGTGGATGGATGAAATAAACAGTTCCAGAGAGCGTGAGATCCCGGCTGATATCCGATGAAGAAGCACTGTTCACGGACACTGATGGCAGAACAGCAGGTGCAGCGGATGGATGAATACACAGTTCCAGACAGCGGGAGATCCCTGACCATGTCCCAGTACGGGACACTATTCTCGGATGCTGATGTCAGAACAGCAGGTGTAACGCATGGATGAATACAGAGTTCCAGAGAGCGGCAGAACCCAGACCATGACCCAGAACGGCACACTGTTCCCGGACAGTGATGGCAGACCAGCAGGTGTACCCCATGGATGAATAAAGAGTTCCAGAGAGCGGCAGAACCCAGACCAAGTCCCAGAACGACACACTATTCCCGGACAGTGATGGCAGAAGAGCAGGTGTACCGCATGGATGAATACAGAGCTCCAGAGAGCGGCAGAGACCAGACCAAGTCCCAGAACGGCACACTGTTCCCGGACAGTGATGGCAGAACGGCAGGTGTACCGCATGGATGAATAAAGAGTTCCAGAGAGCGTGATATCCCAGACCATGACCCAGAACGACACACTATTCCCGGACAGTGATGGCAGAACAGCAGGTGTACCGCATGGATGAATAAAGAGTTCCAGAGAGCGGCAGAACCCAGACCATGACCCAGAACGACACACTATTCCCGGACAGTGATGGCAGAACAGCAGGTGTACCGCATGGATGAATACACAGTTCCAGAGAGCGGGAGATCCCGGCCGATGTCCGATGACGAAGCACTGTATGGGACACTTTGAAGGAAGGGTCGGTCTCCTGGATGAAAAGAACTTTAATTTTCTGACTTAAAATACGGAGTTAAAGTTTCCAGTCGGGACGATAAGGAGGGCAAAAAAACCCGGACTTTTTTGGCTCCGTCAGAAACTAAGTAAAAGTCGGACTATGTGAAGGAAAGCTCAGAAAATGCCTGGAGAATTTTGAGCGGACCGGAAAAAAAAAGTTCCAGCCGACATCACTGGGCCACCAGGTCGCAGATTCCTGAAACCCGGTTTTTAGAAACATAGGCCTCCAGTCGTGAAGACCGGCGTTTGTGCGGTTCGGATCCGACTCAGACCTCAGTATTTTCGGACACCCTCGGACAGTGGCGGGGGTGGAAGAACCGGAGCCTCATGCAGAACTGGCTGTCGGGGAGCAAGCGGACGCTGCCCCGGCAGGAGGCATCATTCCGGGCACTGTGGCTGATCGGTAGCTTTCGTGGATGGATGACTGAGCGAACGAACGAGATGACGGCGGTGTGTCCTGGCTGATGTCCCAGTACGGGGCACTATTCTCGGATGCTGATGGCAGAACAGCAGGTGCAGTGGACGGATGAACACACAGTTCCAGACAGCGTGATATCCCAGACCATGTCCCAGAACGGCCCACTATTCTCGGATGCTGATGTCAGAACAGCAGGTGCAGTGGATGGATGAACACACAGTTCCAGACAGCGGGAGATCCCAGACCATGTCCCAGAACGGCACACCATTCTCGGATGCTGATGTCAGAACAGCAGGTGTAACGTATGGATGAACACACAGTTCCAGACAGCGGGAGATCCCAGACCATGTCCCAGAACGGCGCGCTATTGTCGGACACTGATGGCAGAACAGCAGGTGCACTGGATGAAGGAAATAAACAGAACATAGTTCCAGAGAGCAGGATATCCCAGACCAAGTCCCAGAACGGCGCGCTATTGTCGGACACTGATGGCAGAACAGCAGGTGCACTGGATGAAGGAAATAAACAGAACATAGTTCCAGAGAGCGGGATATCCCAGACCAAGTCCCAGAACGGCCCACTATTCCCGGACACTCATCTACTTAAAATCTCCCTGATTACCTGCCAGAACAGAGCAGATCCAGAGAGCGGTATTTCACGGCAGTTATCCGATGATGAAGCGCTGTTGTCGGACACTGATGGCAGAACAGCAGGTGCAGTGGATGAAGGAAATAATCAGAACATAGTTCCAGAGAGCGGGATATGCGAGACCATGTCCCAGTACGGGACACTAGTCTCGGATGCTGATGTCAGAACAGCAGGTGCAGTGGATGGATGAAATAAACAGTTCCAGAGAGCGTGAGATCCCGGCTGATATCCGATGAAGAAGCACTGTTCACGGACACTGATGGCAGAACAGCAGGTGCAGCGGATGGATGAATACACAGTTCCAGACAGCGGGAGATCCCTGACCATGTCCCAGTACGGGACACTATTCTCGGATGCTGATGTCAGAACAGCAGGTGCAGTGGACGGATGAATACGAAGTTCCATGGAGCGGGAGATCCCAGACCATGTCCCAGTACGGGACACTATTCTCGGATGCTGATGTCAGAACAGCAGGTGCAGTGGATGAAGGAAATAATCAGAACATAGTTCCAGAGAGCGGGATATGCCAGACCATGTCCCAGTACGGGACACTATTCTCGGATGCTGATGTCAGAACAGCAGGTGCAGTGGATGAAGGAAATAAACAGAACATAGTTCCAGAGAGCGGGATATGCCAGACCATGTCCCAGTACGGGACACTATTCTCGGATGCTGATGTCAGAACAGCAGGTGCAGTGGATGAAGGAAATAATCAGAACACAGTTCCAGAGAGCGGGAGATCCCAGACCATGTCCCAGTACGGGACACTATTCTCGGATGCTGATGTCAGAACAGCAGGTGCAGTGGATGAAGGAAATAAACAGAACATAGTTCCAGAGAGCGGGATATCCCAGACCATGTCCCAGTACGGGACACTATTCTCGGATGCTGATGGCAGAACAGCAGGTGCAGTGGATGGATGAATTAAACAGTTCCAGAGAGCGTGAGATCCCGGCTGATATCCGATGAAGAAGCGCTATTGTCGGACTCTGATGGCAGAACAGCAGGTGCAGCGGATGGATGAAATAAACAGTTCCATAGAGCGGTATTTCCCGACAGATATCCGACGACGAAGGACCATTTGGGACGCTTTGCAGGAAGGGTCGGTCTCCTGGATGAAAAGGACTTTAATTTTCTGACTTAAAATACGAAGTTAAAGTTTCCAGTCGGGACGATAAGGAGGGCAAAAAAACCCGGACTTTTTTGGCTCCGTCAGAAACTAAGTAAAAGTCGGACTATGTGAAGGAAAGCTCAGAAAATGCCTGGAGAATTTTGAGCGGACTGGAAAAAAAAAGTTGTAGCCGACATCACTGGGCCACCAGGTCGCAGATTTCAGAAACCTGGTTTTTAGAAACATAGGCCTCCAGGAGTGAGGACCGACGTTTGTGCGTTTCGGATCCGACTCAGACCTTAGTATTTTCGGACGCCCTCGGACAGTGGCGAGGGTGAACGAACCGGAGCCTCGTTCCGGGCACTGTGGCTGGTCGGTGGGTTTCGCGGATGGATCGCT
>NW_027554894.1:35000-40000 GCF_964276395.1 Gasterosteus aculeatus | reverse complement strand
TCTTTTTCCGGGTCCAATTCGGCCGTTGTGGGCCTCTGGAGGTGTTTGGGTCCGAGTTCCGGGCTCTGGGGGTGTCTGGTAAAGAGATCCGGGTTCTGGCGTCTTTTTCCGGGTCCAATTCGGCCGTTGTGGGCCTCTGGAGGTGTTTGGGTCCGAGTTCCGGGCTCTGGGGGTGTCTGGTAAAGAGATCCGGGTTCTGGCGTCTTTTTCCGGGTTCGATTCGGCCGTTGTGGGCCTCTGGAGGTGTTTGGGTCCGAGTTCCGGGCTCTGGGGGTGTCTGGTAAAGAGATCCGGGTTCTGGCGTCTTTTTCCGGGTCCAATTCGGCCGTTGTGGGCCTCTGGAGGTGTTTGGGTCCGAGTTCCGGGCTCTGGGGGTGTCTGGTAAAGAGATCCGGGTTCTGGCGTCTTTTTCCTGGCTTAATTCGGCCGTTGTGGGCCCCTGGAGGTGTTTGCGGACCTCCGCGGGTGAAATAATGGAAAAAAAAAAAAGTTAAAGTTTCCAGTCGGGACTATGTGGAGCGAAAAAAACCCGGACTTTTTTGGCTCCGTCAGAAACTAAGTAAAAGTCGGAATATGTGAAGGAAAGCTCAGAAAATGCCTGGGCTTTTTTAGATCGCTTCGATAAATTTTTTTTTAGCTCACATCACTGGGCCACCAGGTCGCAGATTTCAGAAACCTGGTTTTCGGAAACAGAGATCTCCAGGACAGGGCCCCGAGCTTCGGGGGGAGCGTTCCCCAGCTGGACCTAAGCATAGTGGGCCAGGCCCCGGGCGGAAAGAGGCTCCTGGAGCCGAGATACAGGGGTGGCTCCCCGCGCGACTTACCCGATTTCGGAGCACTATTTTCGGACAGTGATGGCAGAGCAGTGGGTGTACTGGATGGAGGAAAATAACAGCTCCAGAGAGCGGCAGAGACCAGACCATGACCCAGAACGGCACACTGTTCCCGGACAGTGATGGCAGAACAGCAGGTGTACCCCATGGATGAATAAAGAGTTCCAGAGAGCGGCAGAACCCAGACCATGACCCAGAACGGCACACTGTTCCCGGACAGTGATGGCAGAACGGCAGGTGTACCGCATGGATGAATAAAGAGTTCCAGAGAGCGTGATATCCCAGACCATGACCCAGAACGACACACTATTCCCGGACAGTGATGGCAGAACAGCAGGTGTACCGCATGGATGAATAAAGAGCTCCAGAGAGCGGCAGAGACCAGACCAAGTCCCAGAACGACACACTATTCCCGGACAGTGATGGCAGAACAGCAGGTGCAGTGGATGGATGAATAAAGAGCTCCAGAGAGCGGCAGAGACCAGACCAAGTCCCAGAACGGTACACTATTCCCGGACAGTGATGGCAGACCAGCAGGTGTACATGATGGATGAATAAAGAGTTCCAGAGAGCGGCAGAGACCAGACCATGACCCAGAACGGCACACTGTTCCCGGACAGTGATGGCAGACCAGCAGGTGTACCCCATGGATGAATAAAGAGTTCCAGAGAGCGTGATATCCCAGACCATGACCCAGAACGGCACACTGTTCCCGGACAGTGATGGCAGACCAGCAGGTGTACCCCATGGATGAATAAAGAGTTCCAGAGAGCGTGATATCCCAGACCATGACCCAGAACGGCACACTGTTCCCGGACAGTGATGGCAGACCAGCAGGTGTACATGATGGATGAATAAAGAGTTCCAGAGAGCGGCAGAGACCAGACCATGACCCAGAACGACACACTATTCCCGGACAGTGATGGCAGAACAGCAGGTGTACCGCATGGATGAATACAGAGCTCCAGAGAGCGGCAGAGACCAGACCAAGTCCCAGAACGACACACTATTCCCGGACAGTGATGGCAGAACGGCAGGTGTACCGCATGGATGAATAAAGAGTTCCAGAGAGCGTGATATCCCAGACCATGACCCAGAACGACACACTATTCCCGGACAGTGATGGCAGACCAGCAGGTGCAGTGGATGGATGAATAAAGAGCTCCAGAGAGCGGCAGAACCCAGACCAAGTCCCAGAACGACACACTGTTCCCGGACAGTGATGGCAGACCAGCAGGTGTACATGATGGATGAATAAAGAGCTCCAGAGAGCGGCAGAGACCAGACCAAGTCCCAGAACGACACACTATTCCCGGACAGTGATGGCAGAACAGCAGGTGTACCGCATGGATGAATACACAGTTCCAGAGAGCGGGAGATCCCGGCCGATGTCCGATGACGAAGCACTGTATGGGACACTTTGAAGGAAGGGTCGGTCTCCTGGATGAAAAGAACTTTAATTTTCTGACTTAAAATACGGAGTTAAAGTTTCCAGTCGGGACGATAAGGAGGGCAAAAAAACCCGGACTTTTTTGGCTCCGTCAGAAACTAAGTAAAAGTCGGACTATGTGAAGGAAAGCTCAGAAAATGCCTGGAGAATTTTGAGCGGACCGGAAAAAAAAAGTTCCAGCCGACATCACTGGGCCACCAGGTCGCAGATTCCTGAAACCCGGTTTTTAGAAACATAGGCCTCCAGTCGTGAAGACCGTGTGGTTGTGCGGTTCGGATCCGACTCAGACCTCAGTATTTTCGGACACCCTCGGACAGTGGCGGGGGTGGAAGAACCGGAGCCTCATGCAGAACTGGCTGTCGGGGAGCAAGCGGACGCTACCCCGGCAGGAGGCATCATTCCGGGCACTGTGGCTGATCGGTAGCTTTCGTGGATGGATGACTGAGCGAACGAACGAGATGACGGCGGTGCGTCCTGGCTGATGTCCCAGTACGGGGCACTATTCTCGGATGCTGATGGCAGAACAGCAGGTGCAGTGGACGGATGAATACAGAGTTCCAGAGAGCGGCAGAGACCAGACCATGTCCCTGTATGGGACACTATTCTCGGATGCTGATGTCAGAACAGCAGGTGTAACGCATGGATGAATACAGAGTTCCAGAGAGCGGCAGAGACCAGACCATGTCCCTGTACGGGACACAATTCTCGGATGCTGATGTCAGAACAGCAGGTGTAACGCATGGATGAATACAGAGTTCCAGAGAGCGGCAGAGACCAGACCATGTCCCAGAACGGCGCACTATTCTCGGATGCTGATGTCAGAACAGCAGGTGCAGCGGACGGACTAATACACAGTTCCAGAGAGCGGTATTTCACGACAGATATCCGATGATGAAGCGCTATTGTCGGACACTGATGGCAGAACAGCAGGTGCACTGGATGAAGGAAATTAACAGAACATAGTTCCAGAGAGCGGGATATCCCAGACCAAGTCCCAGAACGGCGCGCTATTGTCGGACACTGATGGCAGAACAGCAGGTGCACTGGATGAAGGAAATAAACAGAACATAGTTCCAGAGAGCGGGATATCCCAGACCAAGTCCCAGAACGGCCCACTATTCCCGGACACTCATCTACTTAAAATCTCCCTGATTACCTGCCAGAACAGAGCAGATCCAGAGAGCGGTATTTCACGGCAGATATCCGATGATGAAGCGCTATTGTCGGACACTGATGGCAGAACAGCAGGTGCAGTGGATGAAGGAAATAAACAGAACACAGTTCCATGGAGCGGGAGATCCCAGACCATGTCCCAGTACGGGACACTATTCTCGGATGCTGATGTCAGAACAGCAGGTGCAGTGGATGAAGGAAATAAACAGAACATAGTTCCAGAGAGCGGGAGATCCGAGACCATGTCCCAGTACGGGACACTATTCTCGGATGCTGATGTCAGAACAGCAGGTGCAGTGGATGAAGGAAATAAACAGAACATAGTTCCAGAGAGCGGGAGATCCGAGACCATGTCCCAGTACGGGACACTATTCTCGGATGCTGATGTCAGAACAGCAGGTGCAGTGGATGAAGGAAATAAACATAACACAGTTCCAGAGAGCGGGATATCCCAGACCATGTCCCAGTACGGGACACTATTCTCGGATGCTGATGTCAGAACAGCAGGTGCAGCGGATGGATGAATTAAACAGTTCCAGAGAGCGTGAGATCCCGGCAGATATCCGATGAAGAAGCGCTATTGTCGGACACTGATGGCAGAACAGCAGGTGCAGCGGATGGATGAAATAAACAGTTCCATGGAGCGGTATTTCCCGACAGATATCCGATGACGAAGGACCACTTGGGACGCTTTGAAGGAAGGGTCGGTCTCCTGGATGAAAAAGACTTTAATTTTCTGACTTAAAAAAAAAGTTAAAGTTTCCAGTCGGGACGATAAGGAGGGCAAAAAAACCCGGACTTTTTTGGCTCCGTCAGAAACTAAGTAAAAGTCGGAATATGTGGCGCAAAGCCCTAAAATCCCCTGGAGAATTTTGAGCGGACCGGAAAAAAAAAGTTCCAGCTGACATCACTGGGCCACCAGGTCGCAGATTTCAGAAACCTGGTTTTCGGAAACACAGGGCTCCAGGGCTGAGACCCGGGCTTCGTGGGGAGCGTTCCCCAGCTGGGCCTAAGCATCTTCGGACAACTTTGGGCGGAAAAGCGGGTTCGGGAACCGGGATATGGGGCGGGTTACGCGGCGTGACCTGCCCAAGTGCAGTGCACTATTCCCGGACGCTCATCTACTTAAAATCTCCCTGATTACCTGCCAGAACAGAGCAGATCCAGAGAGCGGTATTTCACGGCAGCTATCCGATGATGAAGCGCTGTTGTCGGACACTGATGGCAGAACAGCAGGTGCGGTGGATGAAATAAACAGTTCCAGAGAGCGGTATTTCACGGCAGTTATCCGATGATGAAGCGCTGTTGTCGGACACTGATGGCAGAACAGCAGGTGCAGTGGATGGACGAATTAAACAGTTCCAGAGAGCGTGAGATCCCGGCTGATATCCGATGAAGAAGCACTGTTCTCGGACACTGATGGCAGAACAGCAGGTGCAGTGGATGGATGAAGTAAACAGTTCCAGAGAGCGTGAGATCCCGGCTGATATCCGATGAAGAAGCGCTATTGTCGGACACTGATGGCAGAACAGCAGGTGCAGTGG
>NW_027554894.1:17500-25000 GCF_964276395.1 Gasterosteus aculeatus | reverse complement strand
AATTCGGCCGTTGTGGGCCTCTGGAGGTGTTTGGGTCCGAGTTCCGGGCTCTGGGGGTGTCTGGTAAAGAGATCCGGGTTCTGGCGTCTTTTTCCGGGTCCAATTCGGCCGTTGTGGGCCTCTGGAGGTGTTTGGGTCCGAGTTCCGGGCTCTGGGGGTGTCTGGTAAAGAGATCCGGGTTCTGGCGTCTTTTTCCGGGTCCAATTCGGCCGTTGTGGGCCTCTGGAGGTGTTTGGGTCCGTGTTCCGGGCTCTGGGGGTGTCTGGTAAAGAGATCCGGGTTCTGGTGTCTTTTTCCGGGTTTAATTCGGCCGTTGTGGGCCTCTGGAGGTGTTTGGGTCCGAGTTCCGGGCTCTGGGGGTGTCTGGTAAAGAGATCCGGGTTCTGGCGTCTTTTTCCGGGTTCAATTCGGCCGTTGTGGGCCTCTGGAGGTGTTTGGGTCCGAGTTCCGGGCTCTGGGGGTGTTTGGTAAAGAGATCCGGGTTCTGGCGTCTTTTTCCGGACTTAATTCGGCCGTTGTGGGCCTCTGGAGGTGTTTGGGTCCGTGTTCCGGGCTCTGGGGGTGTCTGGTAAAGAGATCCGGGTTCTGGCGTCTTTTTCCGGGTTCAATTCGGCCGTTGTGGGCCTCTGGAGGTGTTTGGGTCCGTGTTCCGGGCTCTGGGGGTGTCTGGTAAAGAGATCCGGGTTCTGGTGTCTTTTTCCTGGCTTAATTCGGCCGTTGTGGGCCCCTGGAGGTGTTTGCGGACCTCCGCGGGTGAAATAATGGAAAAAAAAAAAAGTTAAAGTTTCCAGTCGGGACTATGTGGAGCGAAAAAAACCCGGACTTTTTTGGCTCCGTCAGAAACTAAGTAAAAGTCGGAATATGTGAAGGAAAGCTCAGAAAATGCCTGGGCTTTTTTAGATCGCTTCGATAAATTTTTTTTTAGCTCACATCACTGGGCCACCAGGTCGCAGATTTCAGAAACCTGGTTTTCGGAAACAGAGATCTCCAGGACAGGGCCCCGAGCTTCGGGGGAGCGTTCCCCAGCTGGACCTAAGCATAGTGGGCCAGGCCCCGGGCGGAAAGAGGCTCCTGGAGCCGAGATACGGGGGTGGCCCCCCGCGCGACTTACCCGATTTCGGAGCACTATTTTCGGACAGTGATGGCAGAGCAGTGGGTGTACCGGATGGAGGAAAATAACAGCTCCAGAGAGCGGCAGAGACCAGACCATGACCCAGAACGGCACACTGTTCCCGGACAGTGATGGCAGACCAGCAGGTGTACCCCATGGATGAATAAAGAGTTCCAGAGAGCGGCAGAGACCAGACCATGACCCAGAACGGCACACTATTCCCGGACAGTGATGGCAGAACAGCAGGTGTACCGCATGGATGAATAAAGAGCTCCAGAGAGCGGCAGAGACCAGACCATGTCCCAGAACGGGACACTATTCTCGGATGCTGATGTCAGAACAGCAGGTGTAACGCATGGATGAATACAGAGTTCCAGAGAGCGGCAGAGACCAGACCATGTCCCTGTACGGGACACTATTCTCGGATGCTGATGTCAGAACAGCAGGTGTAACGCATGGATGAATACAGAGTTCCAGAGAGCGGCAGAGACCAGACCATGTCCCTGTACGGGACACTATTCTCGGATGCTGATGTCAGAACAGCAGGTGTAACGCATGGATGAATACAGAGTTCCAGAGAGCGGCAGAGACCAGACCATGTCCCAGAACGGCGCACTATTCTCGGATGCTGATGTCAGAACAGCAGGTGCAGCGGACGGACTAATACACAGTTCCAGACAGCGGGAGATCCCAGACCATGTCCCAGAACGGCACACCATTCTCGGATGCTGATGTCAGAACAGCAGGTGTAACGTATGGATGAACACACAGTTCCAGAGAGCGGGAGATCCCGGCCGATGTCCGATGACGAAGCACTGTATGGGACACTTTGAAGGAAGGGTCGGTCTCCTGGATGAAAAGAACTTTAATTTTCTGACTTAAAATACGGAGTTAAAGTTTCCAGTCGGGACGATAAGGAGGGCAAAAAAACCCGGACTTTTTTGGCTCCGTCAGAAACTAAGTAAAAGTCGGACTATGTGAAGGAAAGCTCAGAAAATGCCTGGAGAATTTTGAGCGGACCGGAAAAAAAAAGTTCCAGCCGACATCACTGGGCCACCAGGTCGCAGATTCCTGAAACCCGGTTTTTAGAAACATAGGCCTCCAGTCGTGAAGACCGGCGTTTGTGCGGTTCGGATCCGACTCAGACCTCAGTATTTTCGGACACCCTCGGACAGTGGCGGGGGTGGAAGAACCGGAGCCTCATGCAGAACTGGCTGTCGGGGAGCAAGCGGACGCTGCCCCGGCAGGAGGCATCATTCCGGGCACTGTGGCTGATCGGTAGCTTTCGTGGATGGATGACTGAGCGAACGAACGAGATGACGGCGGTGCGTCCTGGCTGATGTCCCAGTACGGGGCACTATTCTCGGATGCTGATGGCAGAACAGCAGGTGCAGTGGACGGATGAACACACAGTTCTAGACAGCGTGATATCCCAGACCATGTCCCAGAACGGCCCACTATTCTCGGATGCTGATGTCAGAACAGCAGGTGTAACGCATGGATGAATACAGAGTTCCAGAGAGCGGCAGAGACCAGACCATGTCCCAGAACGGGACACTATTCTCGGATGCTGATGTCAGAACAGCAGGTGTAACGCATGGATGAATACAGAGTTCCAGAGAGCGGCAGAGACCAGACCATGTCCCTGTACGGGACACTATTCTCGGATGCTGATGTCAGAACAGCAGGTGTAACGCATGGATGAATACAGAGTTCCAGAGAGCGGCAGAGACCAGACCATGTCCCTGTACGGGACACTATTCTCGGATGCTGATGTCAGAACAGCAGGTGTAACGCATGGATGAATACAGAGTTCCAGAGAGCGGCAGAGACCAGACCATGTCCCAGAACGGCGCACTATTCTCGGATGCTGATGTCAGAACAGCAGGTGCAGCGGACGGACTAATACACAGTTCCAGACAGCGGGAGATCCCAGACCATGTCCCAGAACGGCACACCATTCTCGGATGCTGATGTCAGAACAGCAGGTGTAACGTATGGATGAACACACAGTTCCAGACAGCGGGAGATCCCAGACCATGTCCCAGAACGGCACACTATTCTCGGATGCTGATGTCAGAACAGCAGGTGCAGCGGACGGACTAATACACAGTTCCAGAGAGCGGTATTTCACGACAGATATCCGATGATGAAGCGCTATTGTCGGACACTGATGGCAGAACAGCAGGTGCACTGGATGAAGGAAATAAACAGAACATAGTTCCAGAGAGCGTGATATCCCAGACCAAGTCCCAGAACGGCGCGCTATTGTCGGACACTGATGGCAGAACAGCAGGTGCACTGGATGAAGGAAATAAACAGAACATAGTTCCAGAGAGCGTGATATCCCAGACCAAGTCCCAGAACGGCCCGCTATTCCCGGACACTCATCTACTTAAAATCTCCCTGATTACCTGCCAGAACAGAGCAGATCCAGAGAGCGGTATTTCACGGCAGTTATCCGATGATGAAGCGCTGTTGTCGGACACTGATGGCAGAACAGCAGGTGCAGTGGATGAAGGAAATAATCAGAACATAGTTCCAGAGAGCGTGATATCCCAGACCATGACCCAGAACGGCACACTGTTCCCGGACAGTGATGGCAGACCAGCAGGTGTACCCCATGGATGAATACAGAGTTCCAGAGAGCGGCAGAGACCAGACCAAGTCCCAGAACGACACACTATTCCCGGACAGTGATGGCAGAACAGCAGGTGTACCGCATGGATGAATAAAGAGCTCCAGAGAGCGGCAGAGACCAGACCAAGTCCCAGAACGGTACACTGTTCCCGGACAGTGATGGCAGACCAGCAGGTGTACCGCATGGATGAATAAAGAGCTCCAGAGAGCGGCAGAGACCAGACCAAGTCCCAGAACGGCACACTGTTCCCGGACAGTGATGACAGACCAGCAGGTGTACCGCATGGATGAATAAAGAGCTCCAGAGAGCGGCAGAGACCAGACCAAGTCCCAGAACGACACACTATTCTCGGACAGTGATGGCAGAACGGCAGGTGTACCGCATGGATGAATAAAGAGTTCCAGAGAGCGTGATATCCCAGACCATGACCCAGAACGACACACTATTCCCGGACAGTGATGGCAGAACAGCAGGTGTACATGATGGATGAATAAAGAGTTCCAGAGAGCGTGATATCCCAGACCATGACCCAGAATGGCACACTGTTCCCGGACAGTGATGGCAGAACAGCAGGTGTACCGCATGGATGAATAAAGAGTTCCAGAGAGCGGCAGAGACCAGACCAAGTCCCAGAACGGTACACTATTCCCGGACAGTGATGGCAGACCAGCAGGTGTACATGATGGATGAATAAAGAGTTCCAGAGAGCGTGATATCCCAGACCATGACCCAGAACGGCACACTGTTCCCGGACAGTGATGGCAGAACAGCAGGTGCAGTGGATGGATGAATAAAGAGCTCCAGAGAGCGGCAGAGACCAGACCAAGTCCCAGAACGGTACACTATTCCCGGACAGTGATGGCAGACCAGCAGGTGTACCGCATGGATGAATAAAGAGTTCCAGAGAGCGGCAGAACCCAGACCATGACCCAGAACGACACACTATTCCCGGACAGTGATGGCAGACCAGCACGTGTACATGATGGATGAATAAAGAGCTCCAGAGAGCGGCAGAGACCAGACCAAGTCCCAGAACGACACACTATTCCCGGACAGTGATGGCAGAACAGCAGGTGTACCGCATGGATGAATACACAGTTCCAGAGAGCGGGAGATCCCGGCCGATGTCCGATGACGAAGCACTGTATGGGACACTTTGAAGGAAGGGTCGGTCTCCTGGATGAAAAGAACTTTAATTTTCTGACTTAAAATACGGAGTTAAAGTTTCCAGTCGGGACGATAAGGAGGGCAAAAAAACCCGGACTTTTTTGGCTCCGTCAGAAACTAAGTAAAAGTCGGACTATGTGAAGGAAAGCTCAGAAAATGCCTGGAGAATTTTGAGCGGACCGGAAAAAAAAAGTTCCAGCCGACATCACTGGGCCACCAGGTCGCAGATTCCTGAAACCCGGTTTTTAGAAACATAGGCCTCCAGTCGTGAAGACCGTGTGGTTGTGCGGTTCGGATCCGACTCAGACCTCAGTATTTTCGGACACCCTCGGACAGTGGCGGGGGTGGAAGAACCGGAGCCTCATGCAGAACTGGCTGTCGGGGAGCAAGCGGACGCTACCCCGGCAGGAGGCATCATTCCGGGCACTGTGGCTGATCGGTAGCTTTCGTGGATGGATGACTGAGCGAACGAACGAGATGACGGCGGTGCGTCCTGGCTGATGTCCCAGTACGGGGCACTATTCTCGGATGCTGATGGCAGAACAGCAGGTGCAGTGGACGGATGAATACAGAGTTCCAGAGAGCGGCAGAGACCAGACCATGTCCCTGTATGGGACACTATTCTCGGATGCTGATGTCAGAACAGCAGGTGTAACGCATGGATGAATACAGAGTTCCAGAGAGCGGCAGAGACCAGACCATGTCCCTGTACGGGACACAATTCTCGGATGCTGATGTCAGAACAGCAGGTGTAACGCATGGATGAATACAGAGTTCCAGAGAGCGGCAGAGACCAGACCATGTCCCAGAACGGCGCACTATTCTCGGATGCTGATGTCAGAACAGCAGGTGCAGCGGACGGACTAATACACAGTTCCAGAGAGCGGTATTTCACGACAGATATCCGATGATGAAGCGCTATTGTCGGACACTGATGGCAGAACAGCAGGTGCACTGGATGAAGGAAATTAACAGAACATAGTTCCAGAGAGCGGGATATCCCAGACCAAGTCCCAGAACGGCGCGCTATTGTCGGACACTGATGGCAGAACAGCAGGTGCACTGGATGAAGGAAATAAACAGAACATAGTTCCAGAGAGCGGGATATCCCAGACCAAGTCCCAGAACGGCCCACTATTCCCGGACACTCATCTACTTAAAATCTCCCTGATTACCTGCCAGAACAGAGCAGATCCAGAGAGCGGTATTTCACGGCAGATATCCGATGATGAAGCGCTATTGTCGGACACTGATGGCAGAACAGCAGGTGCAGTGGATGAAGGAAATAAACAGAACACAGTTCCATGGAGCGGGAGATCCCAGACCATGTCCCAGTACGGGACACTATTCTCGGATGCTGATGTCAGAACAGCAGGTGCAGTGGATGAAGGAAATAAACAGAACATAGTTCCAGAGAGCGGGAGATCCGAGACCATGTCCCAGTACGGGACACTATTCTCGGATGCTGATGTCAGAACAGCAGGTGCAGTGGATGAAGGAAATAAACAGAACATAGTTCCAGAGAGCGGGAGATCCGAGACCATGTCCCAGTACGGGACACTATTCTCGGATGCTGATGTCAGAACAGCAGGTGCAGTGGATGAAGGAAATAAACATAACACAGTTCCAGAGAGCGGGATATCCCAGACCATGTCCCAGTACGGGACACTATTCTCGGATGCTGATGTCAGAACAGCAGGTGCAGCGGATGGATGAATTAAACAGTTCCAGAGAGCGTGAGATCCCGGCAGATATCCGATGAAGAAGCGCTATTGTCGGACACTGATGGCAGAACAGCAGGTGCAGCGGATGGATGAAATAAACAGTTCCATGGAGCGGTATTTCCCGACAGATATCCGATGACGAAGGACCACTTGGGACGCTTTGAAGGAAGGGTCGGTCTCCTGGATGAAAAAGACTTTAATTTTCTGACTTAAAAAAAAAGTTAAAGTTTCCAGTCGGGACGATAAGGAGGGCAAAAAAACCCGGACTTTTTTGGCTCCGTCAGAAACTAAGTAAAAGTCGGAATATGTGGCGCAAAGCCCTAAAATCCCCTGGAGAATTTTGAGCGGACCGGAAAAAAAAAGTTCCAGCTGACATCACTGGGCCACCAGGTCGCAGATTTCAGAAACCTGGTTTTCGGAAACACAGGGCTCCAGGGCTGAGACCCGGGCTTCGTGGGGAGCGTTCCCCAGCTGGGCCTAAGCATCTTCGGACAACTTTGGGCGGAAAAGCGGGTTCGGGAACCGGGATATGGGGCGGGTTACGCGGCGTGACCTGCCCAAGTGCAGTGCACTATTCCCGGACGCTCATCTACTTAAAATCTCCCTGATTACCTGCCAGAACAGAGCAGATCCAGAGAGCGGTATTTCACGGCAGCTATCCGATGATGAAGCGCTGTTGTCGGACACTGATGGCAGAACAGCAGGTGCGGTGGATGAAATAAACAGTTCCAGAGAGCGGTATTTCACGGCAGTTATCCGATGATGAAGCGCTGTTGTCGGACACTGATGGCAGAACAGCAGGTGCAGTGGATGGACGAATTAAACAGTTCCAGAGAGCGTGAGATCCCGGCTGATAT